>NW_028171551.1:0-17500 GCF_963971535.1 Notolepis coatsorum
ACCCCGCTCAAGCTGTGTGTGTGTGTGTCTCTCTGTGTGTGTGTGTGTGTCTCTGTCTGTGTGTCTGTGTGTCTGTGTGTCTGTGTGTCTGTGTGTGTGTGTCTCTGTGTCTGTGTGTCTGTGTGTGTGTCTGTGTGTCTGTGTGTCTGTGTGTCTGTGTGTCTGTGTGTCTGTGTGTGTGTGTGTGTGTGCGTGTGTGTGTGTGTGTGTGTGTGTGTGTGTGTGTGTGTGTGTGTGTGTGTGTGTGTGTGTGTGTGTGTGTGTGTGTGAAGGTTGTAATTGTCACTAAAGACTCAAACCGAAAACCCTAGATATTTTTGAAAAGTTGATTAAAAATAAAAAACTGAAGTGAGGCAATTTAAGACCTCTGACTCACCAAGTGATGTTTTAAGTGTCGTCTTTAGCGATAAGTAGTACTTGTAGCCAAAAGCGTCATGTAGATTCCCCCGATATTAAAACAGGGCCTGTAGTTAAACTCCTAATCACACTAAAATGAGTGTAATAAAATCACTAATGTCCTGTTGTTGAAATGAAATACTGGATTACAATGATTGTTTTAATTGCACAGCCACTGTTAACTACTTTACAAGTGGTAGTAGGTCGGTAGCTTGATTTATGCCCTTGTTAGACAGAATAACCCTAATGTTTCAAACGCTGGTGTCAATTCAATATATTATATTACCCTAATACAAAATATTTAGAGAATAGCGCAGGGCTATTGGCGCAGGGCCGTGAGAAACAGGATCGCTCAGGAGTGAGCGCCCTATACATCTATAGTGTTGTACCCGTGCGGGGGCGAGGTCGTCGTGCCGAATACATGTTTTGTTATTTCATTGCCTGAACTGACACTTTGCCACAGTGCGTCACGCACTTCACCTTCATCCCATCACCACACACTTATTGTTGTCCCAAGTTCTTTTTTTTTATCCACTTTTTCTCCCATTTTTCTATATTTTTCTCCCATCCCAATTTCGTATCATCCAATTCAACCCTCCCCTGTCACGAACGCTGTTTCTTGCCTCCCACAAGCCGGCTGCAATGTGGACTTGTCATACATAGCACAAGTCCCCTCCGGTACTTGAGGTAACAGCAGTCGCATCTTTTCACCTGCGCAGCTCGATCTCTCAGTGGCGAGGAGTAACGCGTGGGAGGCTCACACTGCCCCCGACACTTCCTGATTCTACTGCGCAGGCGCACCAACCGACCTGTAGGAGTCGCTGTCCACAACGCCCAATCCCCACCCATCAGTTTCCCACCCCCTAATACGGCCAATGTGTATTAGTACGGACGGCCAGCTAACTGAAAGCAATGTGGAGCGCTGGGCTCGAACAGGCGAGCCCAGCGTCTCCATCATTCGTGGCGAGCGCCTTGCCCACTACGCCACGTAGCCGCCCTTTGTTGTCCCAAGTTCTTGACTTTCACTTGGCATCTTGCTCTGCTGTTCTTTTGAAACTATTTCAATTATTTGAGCTATTCTTCAGCTTCTCTCATACAGCGCCTTATGAAAGCTTGGCCTTGGCTTTTATAAAAGCAGCAAACCTGGTCTGCTACCGAGCACATACACTTGTGGACTTGTGCGTGCACACGCACGTGTGTGGGCAAGTATAATTATGTGAAAAATCTGAATCAACGTGCCTGACCTGCCAAGAAAGCTGGGAACATTCTCTAAATGATCTAGAAAAAGACTTACATCTCTATAAATACATTGGTACATGATAGAAAGTAGATGGTGTACTGGCGCACCGGTGCTTGTAAAATGGAGGGAAACAATGGTCCTCATTCTTTTTGATTTTACGAATTTATTCAGCATTCGTATTGTAAATCCATTGTAGCATTTACAAACTCGAAAAGGGAGTCGTAAGTCGGCTGTAAACCGGACAGACAGATGTGCCCCTGTGTTTTCAACAGCTGTCTGTGGGAGAAGTACTTGGGGATTGCGTCACTTCGATCCTACAGACCCGCGGAATTAAATAATTATAGTGATAATAAATATGAAAATATTTGTATCGTTAACAATCACGTTTTACATAATATAGTCATGAATCAACAAGTAAATAAATAAGAACTGAACCCAATCGCATGTTTAGGTTTAGGTTTACTTTATTTGTTCAAGGGGGACAGTGTACATTAATAAAACATTTTACAAATGTAAATGCACCCAATTTTAGCCAAAAGGCTAATTTCCATTGGCAGTCCCCCTGCCAGAAGGTACAGGCTAAAATCCTGTGTAAAAAAAGGGTTAGCAATAAAAACAGAATAAAATCAAGATAAATAACATTAGAATAAAAACACAACAAAAGCACATAGACATAGTAGATACAGGTCACAATACAGTCATGGACACAAGGACAGAGCACATCATGACATATTAAGAGACCCAGACATAGACAGACGCACCATATCCACACACACATACACACACAGACACCTCAGTGTTGACAGTTCTGGTTTTCAATGAGCCATTCCCTAACCCTGCACTTGAATGAATGGTATGATGTGATGCTCTGTATGAGAAGACGGCCTGGCCAAATACACTTTTTTTTAAAGGGATTGTACAGTCCCCCCTTGCCGCACCTCTAGTGTTCCTGGTTGAGGCAGACTTGAGGTTGATGAAACCGGACAAAGGAGGAGGAGCCAATCAAATCAAATCAAATCAAATAAAATTTATTTATAGGGCCCGACAACACACGTTAATGTCCCCATGGGCCGTACACGTCTTCTTTAAACAAGTCAAGAAGAAAACATAACAATAAGTCAAGAACAGAACAAGAACACCATAAGGTCCAAACATTTTTAGATGAATGCAAATAAATGAAAGAATGCAAGCACTCCCAGACATACCCCACGCGAAGGTAAGGAAAAACTCACTAAAACCTAACAATAGGGAAAAAAGCTCCACAGGCAGTGTGGAGGAGAGAAACCTTAGAAGGGCCATTCAAGGGGGGATCTCCCTTCTTAGATGTTGGTGATAGTAGTGTTGCAGACGGACAGTTGGTAAGCATGCACTCATGTGTGTGGTGAAACACAGATGAGTGCATGCAATAGCAACTGTACATTTTGAAAGATTAAAGATAGAGCTAATAGCGATAGCAACTGAACATTTTGAAAGATTAAAGATAGAGTTGATAGCGGATCTATTTGAGGCACAGGGGCGGCGCAAAGAGGGTCACGTCCTCCCCGTCTTAGTCACGGGACATTCAACACTCCGGTCGTTGCTCAGGGACAGCCGGAGACAGGGAGATAGGGGGTAGCGCAGAGGGGGTCGCGAACTCCCCGACATCATCGCGGGACATCCGGCACTCCGGTCACCACTACGAGACCTCCAGAGACAGGGGGGCACGCAGAGGGGGTCACAATCTCCCGGCCTTCGTCACGGGACGTCCAACACTCCGGTCAACACTCCAGGACAGCAAGTCATAGGGAGACAGGGAGACGGGACAGGCGTTAGACAGCTCATGAGATTGTAGTAGGCGGACATAGCAATAGATACAAGTGGTAGGCATATATGTGAATGGAGTAGATATATGAAGTAAGCGTATTATGTGAATAGAATAGAAGTACTTAACCCAGCAATGAAACCGCGTTGACTGTTAATCTGTTAACAGTCTGTTAATACTGTTAATCAGTTGACAGGACCACGGACAGACGGCGGTGAATAACTGATCCAAGGCCTCGGAGGTGCATGTAGAGCAGTCACTACAATCTTGGCCAAGACCCCGAGGCATCCATCACCATAGTCAGCGCCAGGAGACGGGCACTCAGAGAGAAGGGGGAGGGAGGGGGGGGGGAGGGAGGGGGGGGGAGGGGGGGGGGGAGAGGGGGGGGGGGGAAGAGGGGGGGGGGGGAAGAGTTAGAGACTTCCCATGTTTGTGGTGCTGCAAAGGAGCAGACATGTAGTACCCTGTAGTGCCATGTAGTACCATGTAGTACCCTGTAGTGCCATGTAGTACCCTATAGTACCCCGTAGTGCCATGTAGTACCCTGTAGTACCCTGTAGTACCCTGTAGTGCCATGTAGTACCCTGTAGTGCCACACTTTATTTTAAAAACTAGACAGACGTTTTGATATAGGGTCAGGTTTTCCCAACTGAGTAGATTATATTTTTTTAGAATGTGACAGTGATGGTACCTGAATGGTTTCTTGTCTAGAATTTGTATTGCTTGTTTGTAAAGTGATTGAAGTGGTTTCAGAATGGTGGAATGTGAATTGGACTAGGTTATCAAACAGTATGTGATGTGGGAAAGAACCATTGAATGAAAATATAGCTTTGCTGCCTCGGTTGAAAGGACGTTTCTTATGTACCTGAAGTTTGATAGGCTGAACTTTACCTTATTGCAGACTTTTTTTATGTGATTTTTGAAGCTAAGGTTTGGGTCTATGTGTAATCCTAAATACTTATATTCTGATACTACCTGTAATTTCTGACCGGAGATGAAGATATCCTGCTCTGCAACTTCTCTGTGGCCCTTGGAGAAGAACATACAGACAGTCTTAGGCCCTGTCCACACGAGCGTTTGGATTTAATATAACCGAAGTTTGAAAAAAATAAACTCCGTCCACACAGGTGAACACAGGTGAACAACCGTGTATAACTGCGTACCCACGGCACCAGCAACCGTTACATGTAGTACAATGCCAAAACAGTAGGCAGCGATGTTGTTCAGACATGAAGGCCATTTCAACCAATCAGAAAAGGCTGAACGCTCACTAAACTTCCTGTTTAGAAACACAGCTGGACACTATTGATCATTTTGCCAACGGAACATATATTTTCAGCAAAGAAAGAAACTGCAATAAACAAACGGATACATTCACTGTGTGTTCTGCCTCTCATTTTGTTGATGAAACAAAACCATCAGCAACACAATTTACCACCAAGAGCGGATAGTTTAGTCTCACAAAAGACCGCCGGTGTTGTTAGCTACATGCTAATGTGAATGGCTATATCCATGTATAGTATATAGCTTAAATGCTAACGTGGTAACGTTACCGATATGAAATGGATGCAAACGTTATTTAACACATTGCAGAATGGGTACAATACAATACGGCTCAATATAAACAATTGTTAAGGGGATGCAGTCTGGACTGGGTTCCTTATAACAATAACTTGACAACACATGAGTTTAGTTTAGCTGCAGCTACATGTTTTCTCTGAGCGTCAACAGACATCAGTCGATCACAACACTCTTCAACACAGACGATACGTTTTGAACAAAAGTTTGTTACAATCATTTTCATATAACGCTACTTGGGACAGCTCTGCTGTAAACACTGGTGTAGCTGGCTCTGCTCTAATCTAATCTCTCTACCCCGCGGTCTGCCGTGAATATGGGAAATAATTGCGACAGCTCTGCTGTAAACACTGGGAATAACCTCGGTTGCTATGCCCACACGCAACTGCAAAACCGCAAAACTTCACCCTGGGCACCGGTTTCAAAGACCGCGGTTGCAGTGTAGCAAATCCCCGGTTGTGTGTGGCCGAACAGTGCAACTGCGCACATACAATCATGGTTATATTAAAACCAGCGCTCGTGTGGATGGGGCCTTAGAGACATTCAATTGTAAACAGCTGTTCTTAAGCCAGGATGTGACATTCACCATGACATTAGACAATTTTGTTGCAACCCCTACATTTATAGCTACATGGATGTAGCTATAGTGGACTAGACTATTAATATTCAATATACCATCTTGTTCTCCATGATATTATTTATTGTTGGTTTTATTTGTATTTTTTGACATTGCTTAATGTATACAGCCAGTGAAGAAACATTCCAACAATTATTTAACTACGCGGATGTCTGTAGGATCGAAGTGACGGCAATCCCCAAGGACTCCCACAAACAGCTGTTGAAAACACGGGCGCACACCGGTCTGTCCGACTTATGTGCGATTTACGTCTTCGAGTTTGTAAATCCTACATAAATCCTACAACGAATTTACAATATGAAGCCGAATTCGAGAATGCAGAATAAGTTCATGAATCGAGTGACTGTAAATGTGTGATGTTCTCTCTCTTTCTTTTGGTCTCTTTTCTCCCTGCGCCTGTATCGAAGCGGGTAAGAAAGCATATACCCGGTCACATGAGTTTATACTGTAGCAGCGTTATAGGCGGCTACGTGGCGTAGAGTGGGCAAGGCGCTCGCCACGAATGACGGAGACGCTGGGCTTGCCTGTTTGAGCCCAGCGCTCCACATTGCTTTCAGTTTAGCTGGTCGTTCATACTAATACACATTGGCCGTATTAGGGGGTGGGAAACTGATGGGTGGGGATCGGGCGTTGTGGACAGCGACTCCTACAGGTCGGTTGGTGCGCCTGCGGAGTAGAATCAGGAAGTATCGGGGGCAGCGTGAGCCTCCCACGCGTTACTCCTCGCCACTGAGAGATCGAGCTGCGCAGGTGAAAAGATGCGACTGCTGTTACCTCAAGTACCGGAGGGGACTTGTGCTATGTATGACTTAGTCCACATTGCAGCCGGCTTGTGGGAGGCAAGAAACAGCGTTCGTGACAGGGGAGGGTTGAATTGGATGATACGAGATTGGGATGGGAGAAAATATAGAAAATGGGAGAAAAAAGTGGATAAAAAAAAATACTGTAGCAGCGTTACCTGAGCCACAAGCAGAAGGACCCACGCTGCATATCAGACAGGGAACATACCCCCACTTTGTCTCTCTCTCTCTGCTGTGCCGGGTGATCTTATAGAAGCACATGCACAGCCGTGAGTCCCTGATAAGGAAGAAAAAGAGAGAGATAGGGCTTTGGATGTACATACGTGCACCAGTGTGCATGCAGCACACTCACACGAAGAGACCAGCAGTACCTACATATCAACCTACACACAAACGACGAGCAAACACACAAATCCAGTCAGCAATGTATAAGGCACAGCACAATTGGCGCACACGCACTAAAACAGTCAATCATGTGCATGTACCTCACACACACACACGCACGCACGCACACACACACACACGCGCACACACACACGCACGCGCGCACACACGCACACACACACACACACACACACACACACACACACACACACACACACACACACACACACACACACACACACACACACACACACACACACACACACACACACACACACACACACACACACACACACACAATCACGGGTCGTGTAGAGCAGCACACAAATACACACATAACGACCAATCACAGATGTCTAAAGCAGTGTGTGTGCAACAACACTCACACACACACACACACACACACACACACACACACACACACACACACACACACACACACACACACACACACACACACACACACACACACACACACACACCAACAACAACAAAACACACACACACACACACACACACACACACAGGCAGGCAGGTCTTGTGGAGCATCAGAATAGGGGAACATCACAGGGTCAGCAGCACATCGGAGCGGATTATCGCACTGTCACACTCCGTCTCACGCCAGCGGATAACAAGCTGCACACAGAGGTACGCCAAGAGAGAGAGAGGGGGGGGTGAGGGGGGGGGGGTGAGGGAGGAAGGAGTGATGGAAGATGAGAGAGGGGACGGAGGGAGAGAGAGAAAGAGAGATGGGAGGAAGGGGCAAGGGAGGGAAGGAGAGACGGGGAGAGAGAAACTGAGGGAGAGGTTGGAGGAGGGGATGAGGGAGGGAGGGAGGCGAGACGGACGATGAGAGAGCGGAGAAGATGTGGGGTGGGGTTGGGAGGGAGGGAGGGAGGGAAGTAGGGGAGACAGGAGGAGGAGGGGGTCTTATGTGTGGAGTTTGTATGTTCTCCCCGTGTTTGCATGGGTTTCCTGCGGGTACTCTGGTTCCCTCCCGCCCCATAAAAGAGATGTGTGCCAGGTACATACTCCTGCCATTACCCTTGACCAAGACACAGTCATTCGAACTGGAGTTATCACCTACTGCTCCTAAATAATCAGGATGGGTCAAATGCAGAGGACACATTTCTCTAAAGAGATTCTAATTCTAGAATTACAGAATTATAGTGATTTGTATCTTAACTCCCGTGAGCCAGGTTGTCCATCTGGGACAATGATTGACAGAATTGTCAACCCGTTACACTCCATGTCCACCTTCACTCTCACCGCCTAAAGCCAATCACTAGAGGCCAACGTATCCTCCTCACGCCGCACTCCAGAACCGCAACATGCCAGGCTCATGAAATTCAGATCAAACTGTCAAACGTTGCACATCAAATATGAATTAAGATCCAGGAATTGCATAATGTATCCTATTTCTCTACTAAATTGTTTTAGTGAACCATTTAGGTGGAAAAAGAGATGCCATGTTTTTCCTGCTCCCCACGCTTGACAACGGCGTAAGTCCCGCCCGTGGCGCTGATTGGCTAATCATTAGTCCCCCCAAGCCGCTAATTGGATAATCGCTTTTTCAATTGAGAAATCATTGTTTCATGTCATGATGCCAGACCAGAATCAGGTCGGTGGAAGTGGACGAATTCAAAGAGAGAGAGAGAGAGAGAGAGAGAGAGAGAGAGAGAGAGAGAGAGAGAGAGAGAGAGAGAGAGAGAGAGAGAGAGAGAGAGAGAGAGAGAGAGAGGGGGGGGGAAGAGAGAGAGAGAGGTATGTATGCACTTCAACATTTGTTGGGATTCATATTCAATCAATAGAATAAATGTTATTATAAAGTGTCAGGTGCATAGGTGGTGACCTAGGAGTCAAGTCCGGAACCTCATGCACACCTCAAATCAATAGGTGTACATTTTTTAAATGTTTTCTTCGGAATTCTGCGTTGGAATTCTACAACTCTGCATTTGTACATCGTCATTAGAACATTCAATCCTCAAAATGATATTGAAACCTGATTGTGGATTTTAAGAGGAGACAGCAGGAGACACACACACCACTGAGGATAAACGGGGCTACTGTGGACAGGGTGAGCAGCTTCAAGTACCTGGGGGGTCCACATCTCAGAGGACCTGACATGGACAACACACATAGACTCAGTCGTAAAAAAGGCGAAGCAGCGCCTCTACCACCTGAGACAGTTAAGGAAGTTCAGAGTATCTGGGAAGATACTCCAGTCCTTCTACTCCGGAGCTGTAGAGAGCATCTTGACTGGAAACATCACTGCCTGGTATGGAAACAGCACGGCACAGGACAAGAAGGCCCTACAGAGAGTGGTGCGCTCAGCCGAGTGTACCACGGGTATTGCACTACCAACCCTGCAGGTCCTATACAACAAGAGGTGCAATTCCAGAGCCTGCAGGATAATGAAAGACCCTCACCACCCCAACAACAGCCTGTTCATGCTGCTGCGGTCAGGCAAACGCCTGCGAACACCAGTAACGAGGACAGAGAGACTTTGGCTCAGCATCTTCCCCCAGGCCATCAGAGCCTTGAACACTGAACTCTCCACGCACAAGCATTTACATTTACATTTACATTTAGTCATTTAGCTGACGCTTTTATCCAAAGCGACTTACAAGTTCTGTACGACAAGCCATCAGGAAGGGCACAACTCTATCAGCTGAGCAACAATGTTCATCAAAGTGTTGAGTGCTACAGTGTAGGTTAGTTTATTAGGACAAGTGCATGACAGTACGGTTAGTTAGGGTTAGATTTTTTTTTTTTTTTTTTTTTTTTTTTTTTTTAATTCAGATAATGGTTGAAGAAGTGCGTCTTTAGTCGACGGCGAAAGATTGGACGTGATTCGGCTGTCCTAACTGGGGTGGGTAGTTCATTCCACCATTGTGGGGCAAGGACTGAGAATAGGCGACTTCTCTTTGATGACCCTCCCGGAGCTTGGATAGGAGTAGGTCTGAGGCGGCCAGAAGATGCAGAGCGTAGGGGTCTTGAGGGTGTGTAGTTAGAGACCATTGACCGGAGGTAGGCGGGAGCGGTTCCCTTTGCCGCACGGTATGCTAGGTCGAGGGCCTTGAAGCGGATTCGTGCAGCAATGGGGAGCCAGTGCAGGTCCCTAAGAAGTGGGGTGACATGGGCCGACTTCGGTAGGTTTGAGATCAGGCGGGCCGCTGCGTTCTGAATGAGTTGAAGAGGCTTAGTGGCAGTGGCCGGGAGGCCAGCGAGCAGTGCATTGCAGTAGTCGAGGCGGGAGATGACTGTTGATTGGACGAGGAGTTGGGTGGCTTCTTTTGTCAGGAAGGGGCGTATCCTTCTGACGTTGCTCAGGAGGAATCGGCAGGTTCTGGTCGTCGCTGCGATGTGAGCAGAGAAGTTCAACTGGTCGTCGAGGACAACACCAAGGTTCTTGGCGGTCGGGGACGCAGTCACAGCTGCATTCTCGACTGTGATTGAAAGGTCGGTTAGGGGGGAGGATTTGGCCGGCAGGTGGAGCAATTCTGTTTTGCTTAGGTTCAGTTTGAGGTGGTTGGACGTCATCCAGGCTGAGATGTCGGACAGACAGGCCGAGATCCGCACAGAGACGTGGATATCTGAGGGAGGGAAGGAGAGGAAGAGTTGAGTATCGTCGGCATAACAATGGTAGGAGAAGCCATGAGACGTGATAATGTTACCCAGTGATTTAGTGTAGAGGGAGAAGAGAAGGGGTCCTAAAACCGAGCCCTGGGGGACACCCGTCCGCAGGGGGCGGGTGGCCGACAGGGTCCCTCTCCATGACACTTGGTAGGAGCGGTCATTGAGGTATGATGACAGCCATGTCAGCGCAGAGCCAGCCACTCCCATTCCTGCGAGGGCCGCAAGGAGGATCTGGTGGTTGACTGTGTCGAAGGCTGCAGATAGATCTAGGAGAATCAGGACAGAGGAGAGGCCTTTCGCTTTTGCTAAGTGAAGTGCCTCTGTGACCGCAATGAGGGCTGTCTCTGTGGAGTGACCAGTCCTGAAGCCTGACTGATTAGGGTCTAGGAGGTCATTCTGTAAGAGATAAGTAGTAAGTTGGTTGGATACAGCACGTTCAAGTGTTTTAGAAAGGAAGGAGAGAAGAGAGACAGGACGGTAGTTGCCTATGACAGTAGGGTTCAGGGTTTGTTTTTTTATGAGCGGCGTGACTCTGGCTTGTTTTAGGGAGGTGGGGACCACCCCCGAGTTGAGTGAGGAGTTGATGGTTGCAGTTAGGAATGGGAGGATGTCTGGTGCTATGGTCTGGAGGAGTGGGGAGGGTAGCTGGTCCAGCTGGCAAGTAGTCGGACGGTTTGACGTTACCAGTGTCAGGGTCTCTGCTTCTGTAATGGGAGAGAAAGATGACAGAGTGAAGGATGAGGTTCTCGATTCAGCATTTGGAATGGGTGGGGGTTGGGAGAAGGAGCTGCGGATGTTCTCCACTTTTTCCTCAAAGAAGATCGCAAAGTCTTCGGCAGAGAAAGATGAGGGAGGGGGGGGTGGGGGGGGAGTGAGGAGGGAGGACATGGTAGCATGCAGTTTGCGAAGATTCTTGGCAGAGGCCTCGATCCTATGGTGGAAGAAAGAAGCTTTGGCATTAGTGATGGTTTTGGAGAATGTTAACAAGAGGTTGTGATATGTGTCGATGTCAGCAGTGAGGCGTGACTTTCTATACTTCCTTTCAGCTGCTCTCAGGACCTGTCTTTGTTCTCTCACTGGATCTGTCAGCCATGGACTGGGTGGGGAACGGCGGGCAGGTTTCTCAACGAGGGGACAGAGCTTGTCGAAGGAGGTTGCCAGGGCTGAAAGGAGGGTGGAGGTTGCCATCTCTGTGGAGAGAGCAGAGAAGGTGTCACTCAAAGGTAGAGCGGATAGTATGTCAGAGGAGAGGGTGGAGGGGGATAGGGAGGGCAGGTTGCGTCTGAGTGAGACTGTTTGAGTTGGGGTGAAGACCTTTCGGTTAAGCATGAGAGTTAGTGAGAAGGATATGAAGGAATGGTCAGATACATGTAGGGGAGTTACCGTGGTGTTAATGATGCTGGAGTTACGGGAAAATATGAGATCCAAGGAGTTGCCTGCTTTGTGGGTGGGAGGCATGGCAGTGGGAGTCAGGTCAAACGATTGTAGGAGGGAGACTACTATGACTGACTGAGATGAGTCAGGCAGGTTGAAGTCGCCCAGTAGAAGGAGAGGGGTACCATCTTCCGGTAAGGAGCTAAGAAGCATGTCCAGCTCATCTGTGAAGTGATCGAGCGGACCTGGAGGGCGGTAGAGTGTAACAATGGTGAGATTGAAAGGATTAGAGACAGATACTGCATGATATTCGAGAGAGGAGAGTGACAGTTCTGGGAGTGGTGTTACGTTTGTAGCCCATGAAGGAGATGTCATGAGGGCAGTGCCTCCACCCCGTCTGGAAGGTCGAGGTGTGTGAGTGAAGTTATAGTTTGTAGATAATGCTGCAGGTGTTGATGAGTTATTGGGGGTTATCCAGGTCTCAGTTAGAGCCAGGAGCTGCAGATTTAGACTATGGGCGTAGGCAGTAATGAAGTCAGCTTTCTTGACTGCTGATTGACAATTCCATAAGCCTCCCCGTACTGTGACAGGTGTATTAGTGGCTGTAGGAGGGTAGGAGAGATTAGCCGGGTTACTAGCAAACTGTCGTGGATGGGTAGAGTCAGTTCTGGAGGAGCAGATTGTGGATATAGGTATGAGACACATTGTATTGTCGAGAGTGGCAGGGAGGAAGTAGAGAAATAGCAGTGTGGGAGGGAAATATAGGATTATGGTGTACTTAGCACTGGGTGGATCGGTGGATCCCTCGGCGGTGAAAGCACACATGAGCACACACACAACACACACACTGTACACGCTCACACACTAGCAGCCACTTTAACATGAGCACACACTCATGCTGCACACGCTCACACTTATGGACACTTTACAGAAGGAAAGGTCACTTTAAGAATAGTATAGTAGAGCTTGAGATTGTATAATATAGCATTGTATAGCAGTGTACATAAAGACTCAGTGCCTCATCCGTAGCTAACAGTGTACTGCACTACCACAGGACCTAGCATGTCCTACCATGCTCTGTAAATAACTCATGTACAGATACCGATATGCCCTACTTTGTTTACTTGTTATGTTTATTTATGTTTAAACACCCATACTCCCAATAACCATCTCAGACCAACCCATAACCCTAACTGAATCATTCAAGTTCCTCGGCACTCACATCAGCAATAAACTCAAATGGGACATTAACACCACTGCCATCATCAAAAAGGCCCAGCAGCGCCTGTACTTCCTCAGGCAACTGAGGAAGTACAGAGTCCAACAACACCTGCTGGTCCAATTCTACACCGCCATAATTCAAAGCAGCCTCACCTCATCCATCACAGTCTGGTACGGTTCCACTGATAAACACACCAAACACAAACTCCAACGCATCATCAAGACAGCCTCCAAAATAATTGGCTGCCCCCTCCCCTCTCTGGACTCCATCTACACCTCACGCACAGTCACCCGCTCTGGTAAAATAGTCAACGACCCCTCTCACCCAGCACACCACTTATTCCAGCACATGTCCTCAGGTCGCTACAGGTCCATTCTAACCAGACACACACGCTTCACAAACAGTTTTTTCCCCACAGCAGTCCGAACACTGAACACCCTGGCCCGCCCCCATTTGCACAGACGGGCAAGCATCTGTCACTGACTGACACTGTTACCGTGACTGTCCTATATGTATTTATGTATATATGTATTTATTGTGGGATTTGGAGGTGGGAGGGGGGGGGGCGTTTTTGATGTTTGATGTCTGTTTCATGTTGATGTAACCAGTGTTTAACAAGCTGTGGAGCTGGTTTAAAGTTGTGTGGTGAAGTGGAGGCACTCTACCTGAATGGGCTCTATCGAGGATTGCCAGTTACTTGGAGAGCACTCATGTCTGTCTATCCAGCTAATTTCACAAATGTCAGGTCCAGGTCAGGTTCCGATGAAACGGCACACAGCAGGCTCAAATATTTTATTTGAATTAATTTCCATCATTTATAAATATTACATTCAGTATAAAGTTACACCTTTTGAACACAAGACCGCAATACTACACGGGTTCGCTGCTATGCGTGCAAACTTGTGTTTGTGTATTCACACCTGCATGAATACATGAATGCGTGTGTGTGTGTGCGTGTGTGGGTGTGTGTTGCACAGCTAACGAAGCCTGTAGACTAGAGAACCTGGATTGCATTGAACATGACGGTTATTGTCCTCTCAGTACTCTATATGAGACTGTAATGGTGCTTGTTCAGTTCTGTGTGAGGCCAGGCGCCACAGAATGAATATTGCATGGCTCATACCGTCAGTTTTTAACGGGGGATACTATCATATACATCATGCAATATTCAACACAAGCTGTCACAAATGCTAAAATGCACCTTGCCAACCTGTAGGTATGGGTCTCCGTTGGCATGTGCGCTCTCAAGCACACACGCTCGCTAACATGTGCACATATGTACACTCTCAAACATACACACACACAAATACGCACATACATAATACACAATACAGAACAAACCGTACACACACAGACACACGTATGATGCAACCACGTATATCCCCTATATATACGAGGAGAATAATGGTGTTCCCAGACTTCAAGCTTCCTTTGATACAGTCAACGGGGGACACAGAAACAGATCCAGTGGTAATATGGCTTTTAGGCCTCTTCCATCTCCTGCGGAATATACAGTTCATCTCTTTTGTTTCTTCCAGGCCTCCCGCGGGAGCTTTCTACCACCCTGGAGGTCTTTAGAGGCACATCCACTGACATGCTTGTACATAGCTGCTTGTTCCAGGTTCTCCCGGCATGCCAAGACATGACCTAGAAAACCCAAATAAAAAACAACCAGATGTGTTTCTTGCTTCTACAAATGTATTATGTGGTTATTAACAACAGACATCAATGAACTGTTCACAGCGTGACGTACTGCAGGTGATCATGCTTGCGATTTGAACAATTTAATCGGACCAGATGAAATGTCTGAATCATTGCATTTTGGAGTTGATGCTAATAGCAGTTGAGAGGTTCGGTGTCGATGTGACTTCGGATGTTTTTGAACCACATACATACCACAAACCACAAAGACAGACCATACCAGTGTTTTTGACATGTGGGTTCCAAGTATATAGGGGTCATTTTATACTCCGGGACGCTATAGGGACATGTCCCTACCAAAACCACGGGAAAAAAGCGGTCTTGCAAAACAGAGCCTTTTTTATCTTTTGCGAAAGTGTAGGTGTCAGTGACCATAGAAAAGTCATAGGCACACCTGTAGGTTATTTAATCTGAAATCCTTTTTCTTTTGGTAAGGTTTTTTGGACACGATTTGCTATACATTTGTATACAGCAAGTGCACATGTAGGCCAAATCAGTTCAGGAGGTTAATTAAAGAAACGATCATCTGATGCTCTTTGTAGCTCAAAAAGTATTGCGCTCAAATGAGTGCAAAATAAATGTCAGCTCACGCACTTTGTCAAAAGTCAAACCAAACCCATGCCCCTGGTTCCACGTCATCCTTGCCTTGACACAAAAATGTGGTAGTTATTCTCTGCCGAAAATAAATGCAAAATAAAACCTTGAAACACTTTTTCTTTTGCCATTTTTAAGTGCTTTTATTGACAGGACAGTTCGGAAATAGTAGGTGGATATTCACACTACTTCTACACTGATATTCAATACTGATTGTGAAGAATTATATGTTGCTGATCCCAGATCAGGGTTCATTGACTACCTTTCGTTCCGACCACAATTCTGGTCCGCACAAATCCGCTTCAAGGCCCTCGACCTGGCATACCGTGCGGCAAAGGGAACCGCTCTCGCCTACCTCCGGTCAATGGTCTCTAACTACACACCCTCAAGACCCCTACGCTCCGCATCTTCTGGCCGTCTCAGACCCACTCCTATCCGAGCTCCGGGAGGGTCATCAAGGAGAAGCCGCCTATTCTCAGTCCTTGCCCCACAATGGTGGAACAAACTGCCCACCACAGTTAGGACAGGACCAAAACCCGTCCAATCTTTCGCGGTAAAGACACACTTAACAATTATCTGAAATGAAAAAAAAAATTATAAAAAAGAATCTAACCCTAACTAACCTTACTGTCATGCACTTGTCCTAATATACTAACCTACACTGTAGCACTCAACACTTTGATGAACATTGTTACTCAACTGATAGAGTTGTGCCCTTCCTGATGACAGAACTTCGGAAGTCGCTTTGGATAAAAGTGTCAGCTAAATGACTAAATGTAAATGTAAGGAATCCCCATAAATGCAGTAGTGTGGTAATACAAGAACTGGACAGTGTCCTTATAAAACAAATTGAGAGAATAATTGCACTGGCAGATGAAAAAGTAGACGACGTCAACTTAGATCAGTAGTTCTCAAACATTTTCATGTCAAGGACCCCCAAATTGATACATAATAAGCCATGGACCTTACCTTGTGAGGCCGCTGGATTTTGCGAGATCATGCGATAATCCATTCTGTGACAGTTATGCTTTTGTGGCTTAACCACAGTTTGGACTAATCAGTGTCCTATGAGGAACTACTGGCAGCTATTGGCGTGGTTTAGGTGTGACGTTTGTTACCTTCTTTGAACCAAATATCTTTTCGGGAATTCGTATTCCTTACAAAGACGGCAAGAATCATCCACTGACATGCTAACTACATAGCTAGCTTCCTATTCAGCGCTCTCCTACTACATCATACTGGATGGCTCGTTGATCTGATTGGTTGATGTTCACCCGTGATAAGCGGTGATAGACAGAAGGTTCATCCAATCACCTGCAGAGTAATTTTTTAAAGTGCCTGCCCTTTTCCAAACAGTTTCAAGGACCACTTCTCGTCTGGTGCGTCAGGTTACCATGGACCCCCCATTACCAAAGATTTTGAGAGGATATTTGTTGTTAGACACACAGTATGATTTAGCTCTAAATTCCATAGCTGTCTTTAGGTGTGGAGATAGACGAAGAAGAGGGTGAAACCAATGATGAGAATAAATGGTAAATAAATGGTAAATGGCTGCATTTATACGGTGCTTTTATCCAAAGCGCTTTACAATTTGTTCCTCACATTCACCCAATCACTCACACTGACAGCGGAGGCGACCATGCAAGGTGCCAACCTGCTCATCTGGAGCCGTTAGGGGTTAAGTGTCTTGCTCAAGGACACTTCGACACGCTGCCCTTTGGAGGAGCGGGAATCAAACCGAGAACCTCCGGATTACCAGACGACCACTCTACCTCCTGAGCCACTGTCGCCCCCGAATAGTCATTTGTATACATTCTTTCATTCTATCTTGTAGAATCTTGATATTAACCCTTTCAAGGACCCCAGCGGGTCCCCAGGCCCCGACTTTGAAAACCAATTGCTTAAATGTTAGGGAAGCGAATGAAACACTCTACCTCGCAAATGAATCATCAATCAAGAATCAGTGAGCTAACTTGGGAATTCAATCTCAGACAGTAAATTAAGTTAAACCGTCTCCCAGTGTTGAACTTCCTTCCGGGGGAATGCTGGCGCCGCTCTGTTTGACCCTCGTCATTATGTCCATGTGAATGCAGAGGACATTGAGATAAACAGCAACTGTTGACACCCCTGGTTG
>NW_028171550.1:0-17904 GCF_963971535.1 Notolepis coatsorum
CAACCACCAGATCCTCCTCGCGGCCCTCGCAGGAATGGGAGTGGCTGGCTCTGCGTTGACATGGTTGTCATCATACCTCAATGACCGCTCCTACCAAGTGTCATGGAGAGGGACCCTGTCGGCCACCCGCCCCCTGCGGACGGGTGTCCCCCAGGGCTCGGTTTTAGGACCCCTTCTCTTCTCCCTCTACACTAAATCACTGGGTAACATTATCACGTCTCATGGCTTCTCCTACCACTGTTATGCCGACGATACTCAACTCTTCCTCTCCTTCCCTCCCTCAGATATCCACGTCTCTGAGCGGATCTCGGCCTGTCTGTCCGACATCTCCGCCTGGATGACGACCAACCACCTCAAACTGAACCTAAGCAAAACAGAATTGCTCCACCTGCCGGCCAAATCCTCCCCCCTGACCGACCTTTCCATCACAGTCGAGAATGCAGCTGTGACCGCGTCCCCGACCGCCAAGAACCTTGGTGTTGTCCTCGACGACCAGTTGAACTTCTCTGCTCACATCGCAGCGACAACCAGAACCTGCCGATTCCTCCTGAGCAACGTCAGAAGGATCCGCCCCTTCCTGACAAAAGAATCCACCCAACTCCTCGTCCAATCAACAGTCATCTCCCGCCTCGACTACTGCAACGCACTGCTCGCTGGCCTCCCGGCCACTGCCACTAAGCCTCTTCAACTCATTCAGAACGCAGCGGCCCGCCTGATCTCAAACCTACCGAAGTCGGCCCATGTCACCCCACTTCTTAGGGACCTGCACTGGCTCCCCATTGCTGCACGAATCCGCTTCAAGGCCCTCGACCTAGCATACCGTGCGGCAAAGGGAACTGCTCCCGCCTACCTCCGGTCAATGGTCTCTAACTACACACCCTCAAGACCCCTACGCTCTGCTTCTTCTGGCCGCCTCAGACCTACTCCTATCCAAGCTCCGGGAGGGTCATCAAAGAGAAGTCGCCTATTCTCAGTCCTTGCCCCACAATGGTGGAATGAACTACCCACCCCAGTTAGGACAGCCGAAACACGTCCAATCTTTCGCCGTCGACTAAAGACGCACTTCTTCAACCATTATCTGAATAAAAAAAAAAAAAAAAAAAAAAAAAATGATCTAACCCTAACTAACCATACTGTCATGCACTTGTCCTAATAAACTAACCTACACTGTAGCACTCAACACTTTGACGAACATTGTTACTCAGCTGATAGAGTTGTGCCCTTCCTGATGGCTTGTCGTACAGAACTTGTAAGTCGCTTTGGATAAAAGCGTCAGCTAAATGACTAAATGTAAATGTAAATGTAAATGTAAAATAAGTATAGCAAGTATAAAATAGAAGTCAAGTACGTAGGCAAAAATGTTCAGTATATACATATATACAATGCTCTATGTAGAGTAGAAGTAACTGAGTTACCATACAATATGCTATACAGTGCAAAGCAGAAGTGGGATGAGGTACAATTTAGGTACAATATAATTTACAGTAAGGTGTAATGAGGTATGGGTTGTAGTGCAAATTCTTTACCGATAAATATAAAGTGTGCTTAGGTGTACTAAAGTCAGTGGCGGCCGGTGGGTTTTCGCCACTAGGGGCGCTATACCAAATATTTTGTACAGTACAGTACCACGCAACACTCGTGATTCGACTCACGCTCACGGCAATGAATCGGCTCTTATGAACGAGTCGCTCAGCTGTTACTACAACAACACACAACCAGTCAAATAAAGTATAGTCTAGACTCTAATTCACAACTTGAAACACAATATATAAATAGAAAAGTTAGAAACAAAACTCGCCCGTCTACAAACACAGGCAGATCTCTCCCTCTCTCCTTCTCTCTCTCACACACAGCGCGACGTGGAATCGATTCGTTACACAATCAGACCTATTATATACCAAGAATAACTTCAGTATGAGTACAGGGCTGTACACATATTTTGCATATTGTTAAACGAGCCAAGGCTAGCTATTAAACTATCGATATGAATCGAAAATCTGGGACCCTGATGTAAACAAGACAAACGTCTTTCTCTGGTCTGCATCCCCTTAACAATTGTGTGTATTGAGCCGTACTGTATTGTACCCATTCTGCAATCTGTTAATAAAGTTCTCATTCATTCATTCAAACATAGACGATCTCTCTGTCTCTCGGATCAATCAAATCAAATAATTAACACATGTATGTTGTCATTTTAAACAACTCACCATTCATTCATTATGCATCAGCAGCATCAGAGAGCATTTTAGTAGTTACATTTTCAACAAGATTGCTGCTATTTAAACACTTCATGGAAACGGGGTAACGTTAACCTTATGTCGACTGTAGTATTGTATGACCTCGACATAACGTTTAAACGTTAACGTTACTCCGTTCCATGCACTTAAGTGGCCAGCTAAGCTAACGGAGCTAACAGCTAGCAGTAACTGTAACGTTATGCGGCATCAGTAGACAACGTATCATGTATTAAACTAGAGTTAAGATCGCTAATCTACCTTGTTGTTGGCTTGTTGATAAAGTATATCCACTCCATGGCATTGTCCATCCAGCCTGTGTTGATGTCCATCCATTGTCCATCCACACTGCCTCCATAATATAGCTTGTTGTTAGTTAGCCAAGAGCTGTGTCTTTGTCCATTTTCGCCTCGAACAGCCTGCAAACTACCTGGCGTTCTATCGCCATGCTCTAAGACAAACTCTAACCTTAACCAACTTTGAAAGAGTGCCTAAGCTCAGTGTAGTAACAGTTGCTGTTGTTGTTGACGAGTCGAGTACTGAGTTGCATTCTCTCTAACCAACCCGAGAAATGCGGCAATGGAAAAAAACTGGCATCGCGTCAGAGAGCGTCTCCGCGAAATGCGGCTATGGAAAATTCTTCACGGAAGTTCACGCTTGCTGCCTAGACCGCTTCAAATCGCGCTCTGATTCCAACATAATAGTCATATTTCAACGCACAACGCCGTATGCACTGATTGGCTGTGACGGAGACAGCGATCAAACTGTGACGCGCAGTCAGAGCGTTATCGCTTCTTGCCCGGGCGAGAAATACGAAAAAATAAAAAAAAACGTCACTTCCTGCCCATGAAAACGGTGTTTTTTTTATTTAGATAATAACGTTATATTGTGCATTGGAAATACAAACATACTTAAAATTAGTAAATATTATTCATTTTAAACATGTTTATATTATTTATAGTGCTATAAAACAAAAAACAAAAAACTTTTTTTTTTTCTTCTTCTCTCATTTAACAGGTGGGTCGGCGCCCTAGCGCCACCAGTGGCGAGCCGCCACTGACTAAAGTGTGTAGAGTGGGTGCTGCAGTGAGTTGTATGTTTAAAGTGAGTGTGTGCGTGTGGATGTGTGTGCTGTGAGTGCATTTGATGGTTGTTACTAGTGTTTATTGTTCGTTGAGCATCCTGATGGCCTGGGGATAGAAGCTTCTTCTGAGTCTTTCTTTGCTTGCGAGATTGAGACTCCAGTATCGCTTGCCTGACCTGATATCCAGACTGCAGCCAGACAGGTCTGATATCCAGCCAGACGGGTCCCGGTTCTGATCTCTTCTCCATCCAGACTGCAGCCAGACTGGGTCACAGGTCTTTGGCTTCATCCTTTTTCTCTTGTATGTGACTCAGATCTGTCTTTTCTTCACGACAGTGTGAGCAACACACATCACATGGAATCTGATCTTTTCAATTCTGATTTGGGCCCACGTTCATAATGTGGTACTGAATCAGATACAGGTCTTGTTTGTCTTAATCAGCCGGCCTCCACTGTGTTCAACTTATAAGTTCACACTGGAATCCGATATTGGGTCACATTAAAAAAAAAATCTGTTAACAGCCAAACAAAGAAAATCTGATCTGAGCAATAAATCAGAATTGTGTGCAGTATGAACAGAGCCTTACGTTGTTTCAACCGTTCCTCAACGTGATTTTGTTTTGATTCACAGGAGATAGAATAACTGTATAGAATGACAGAGCATAGCCTTAGCCTATAGGGTTTTGTAAATGAATTGACCTAACCTCAAACCCCGCCCTCCTTTCTTGATCCTCCAATCACAACAGCACAGGGACCTCACATGGTGTCTGAACAAACATTCTGGTGTCTGAACCAACATCCTGGTCTCTGAACAAACATCCTGGTCTATGAACAAACATCCTGGTGTCTGAACAAACATCCTGGTCTCTGAACAAACATCCTGGTGTCTGAACCAACATCCTGGTGTCTGAACCAACATCCTGGTGTCTGAACCAACATCCTGGTGTCTGAACAAACATCCTGGTCTCTGAACAAACATCCTGGTGTCTGAACAAACATACTGGTGTCTGAACCAACATCCTGGTGTCTGAATGAATGAATGAATGAAAACTTTATTTAACAGATTGCAGAATGGGTACAATACAGTACGGCTCAATACATACAATTGTTAAGGGGATGCAGACCTGAGAAAGACGTTTGTCTTGTTTCCATCAGGGTCCCCCATTTTCAATTCATATAGACATTTATGACATACACAACATACATGACATTTATGGCTTAGGGACATATAGGTATTTAGTACTGATACATTTGTGACATAAACGGTATTCAAATATACAGTACTGTTACCCCTAGATCCTGACAGAGTATATACATATGATGGGGAGGGGACTGTACATGTACAAGGGTGTCTGAACAAACATCCTGGTGTCTGAACAATCCTGGTGTCTGAACAAACATCCTGGTGTCTGAACAAACATCCTGGTCTCTGAACAAACATCCTGGTCTCTGAACAAACATCCTGGTGTCTGAACCAACATCCTGGTGTTTGAACCAACATCCTGGTCTCTGAACAAACATCCTGGTGTCTGAACCAACATCCTGGTGTTTGAACAAACATCCTGGTGTCTGAACCAACATCCTGGTGTTTGAACAAACATCCTGGTCTCTGAACAAACTGGTCACATGTAGCGACCCACCAAAAAACAGTGAGCGGGCGTCCGGGTAGCGCAGCGGACTAAGCGTCGTCTGTCTACCACCGCAGAGACAGTGGGATCGAATCCAGCTGTCAGCGGTACCTCCGGCTTGGCCGACCGTCCATACTGACACAATTGGCAGTGTCAGCGGGTGGGAAAGGCGGTGGGGTGGGTCCTGGTCGTTGTAAACAGCGACTCCTACAGTTCGGTCCGGGCGCCTGCACAGCGAGGGAAGGATCTGGAGGGAGGTAGTGTGACCCTTCCACACGTTACACTCCCCCAGTGAGAGTCCGCGCTGCCAGGTGAAAAGAAGCGGTGGGCTGGCTACACATGTGTCGGAGGAAGCATGTGATAGTCTCCGCCCTCCCAGACCGACGGTAGGGGGTAGAGTGCGCAACGACCAGGAAGGGGATTGGGAATTAGCATAACGACTAACATTGGGATGGGAGAAAAAACGGAAAAAGGAGGGGGAAAAAGATAATATATATATTTTTTTTTATAAAACAGTAAGCTACCCCTTTTTAGGTTCAGACCCATAGTTTAAGAAACACAGCTGTAAATAGTCTGTACGTATAAATAAATAACACATACCATATTTATTGTAAATATAAATACCTACATGACCAAATAACAGTTCATAGCTGTCATAAAGGAGCGTGTCTTTCCGCAGCCCCATCTCGCTTAAAATGTGTAAATAAAGTACTTATTGTACTTACTTATTTACGGAAATGTAGAATGTGTATGTGGTGTATTCTTCAGGTCGAGGATGGTATGTGAATTACCGTTGTGGGAACATTTGTCTCTGGATACTTCTTAATAATTACATTTATTCAAAATGTAGGTTCTGTTCACAAAAAATGTGAAGTCACTGTTTGACTCCAGGATGTCCTTCTAAGCTAAACACACACACAGTGTCAGATCTTTCACAGCCGGCAGGAACCAGTCAGTCAAAAAAGCAGGGAGGAAGAGACAGAATTCTCTATGCATTAATCTTATACACTAGCCATGTAATCGCTCCTTTTTACCCCTATTCCAAAATGATTGGCTTAACCTCTGTCCTAAACATAGCTATTTACGACCTTAGGGTTACCCTTATTGGGTGAATTGGCTGAGGGCCTCTGATAACAAGATGGGCTCCTGGCCATCTGTTCTTCTCAAACATGTGCTTTCTCACAGACAGCTGACACAGTAGTATTTGCCATTAACTTAACCTGCTATCTTATACTATCATTTACATTTACATTTAGTCATTTAGCCGAACGCTTTTATCCAAAGCGACTTACAAGTTCTGTACGACAAGTCATCAAGAAGGGCACAAGTCTATCAGCTTGAGTAACAATGTTCATCAGAGTGTTGAGTGCTACAGTGTAGGTTAGTATATTAGGACAAGTGCATGACAGTAAGGTTAGTTAGGGTTAGATTTGATTTTTCTTCTTTTTTTCTTTCTTTCTTTTTTTAATTTGAGATAATGATTGAAGAAGTGCGTCTTTAGTCGACGGCGAAAGATTGGACGGGTTTCGGCTGTTCTAACTGGGGTGGGTAGTTCATTCCACCATTGTGGGGCAAGTACTGAGAAAAGGCAGGTTCTCCTTGATGACCCTCCCGCAGCTCGGATAAGAGTAGGTCTGAGGCGGCCAGAAGATGCAGAGCGTAGGGGTCTTGAGGGTGTGTAGTTAGAGACCATTGACCGGAGGTAGGCGGAGCGGTTCCCTTTGCCGCACGGTACTCCAGGTCGAGGGCCTTGAAGTGGATTTGTGCGGCAATGGGGAGCCAGTGCAGGTCCCTAAAAAGTGGGGTGACATGGGCCGACTTCGGTAGGTTTGAGATCAGGCGGGCCACTGCGTTCTTCTGAATGAGTTTTTTTTTTTTTTTTTTTTTACTTTTGCCGATACGAAATGTAAATACAATATATTTACTTATACAATAAGTAAATATATTACTTGTGGCTATAACATAACATACATTAATGTACCTTTTGTTCATATTTTATTTACACTTTCTGATGAGACCGGTGTTTCGTACTGTACCACCACCATGAGACCAGTCCATGGAGGTAAGGACACTTTGTCCACCACGTCGCCCGGGAACAGAGAGCCATGTTTGGGATGAATCTCTCCAGATGTACCCCCCCCCCCCCTGTATCCTGTCCAGTCTAAACACAAACCCTGTTCAGCCAGGGGAACACACGACATGTGGCAGAGCCCCCTCTACTCTCTCTCTCTCTCCCTCTCTCTCCTCTCTCTCCTCTCTCTCTCTCTCTCTCTCTCTCTCTTCTCTCTCTCTCTCTTCCTCACTCCATCTGTGTGTGTAGTTCTCTCTTTTCCATACTACGTGTGTCTATGTTTCTCTCTCTCTTTCTCACACCATCTGACTCTGTTTTCATGCACTCTCAAACTCTTTGTTCTCTCTTTCTCCTCTCTCTCTCCCTCTCTCTCTCCTTCTCCCCCTCTCTCTCTCCCCTCTTTTCATAAGGCTGCCCGTCGACTGTCTACTACTACACGCACGCACGCACGCACCACACACACACACACACGCACACGCACGCACGCATGCACACACACTTACACACACACACACACACACACACACACACACACACACACACACACACACACACACACACACACACACACACACACACACACACAACACACACACACACACACACACACACACACACACACACACACACACACACACACACACACACACAGGGGAGTGTTTACATCACTGAATGATTGATGAAATATTCTAACCTTCAGCAGCAGAGACCGCAGGACGTACATCAAACACACGTGGCCCCCCCACAGGGGCACCGCGGTACTACATGTTACATTATAGAGAGAGAGAACAGTGACCTCGCTGTCTCTGTCTCTCTCTCTCGCTCTCCCTCTCCCCTCTCTCCCTCTCTCCCTCTCTCTCCTCTCTCTCTCTCTCTCTCTCTCTCTCTGTGTGCGCATGCGTGTGGTTTCTCACAGAAGGCAGACGTTCATTATAATGAACAAACGTGATGACGAGTTGGATCTTAATTTTAAAGTAATAATAGACGGGTTTGAGTATATTATTTATGTGACGACACAAAACATGCAATGTTTTGGTTGTGGAAGGGAGGGGCATCAAAGACTAGCGTGCCCTGGGGAGGGGCCAAGCAGGGGGGCAAATGATGGGAAGGGTTGCAATGAAGAAAGGAAGAGCAGCTTGGGGTGTGACTCAAGGGGTTGAGGGGGGGGGGGGACAGGGGAAGAGGGGTGGTGGGGAGACTTCTGAGAAGGTGATGGTACCAGTTAGAAGTGATAAGGAGATGGAAGGAGTAGGTACGGCTAGAGATGCAGTACGAAGAAAGGATGGTGGGGATGGAAATGTGTGGGGGGGGGGGGGGGGGGGTGGTAGAAGGAGCTTGTGTCAGCCGGGACACGTTAAATAGCCAGGTGAAGAGCGGAACTGTTGAAATACAAGGGACGTGGTGGGAAGGATTACAGAGGTGGCAAGTGGACCTGTTGAAATACAAGGGACAGTTGTTGGGGATGAAAATGAGGGGGGGGGGGGGTCGTGGTGGGAAGGGTTACAGAAGGTGGCAAGTGGACCTGTTGAAATACAAAGGACAGTTGTTGGGGATGAAAGTGAGGGGGGGGGGGGGTCGTGGTGGAAGGATTACAGAAGAGGGGAGTAGTACTGGGGTGGCGGTAGCTGTTGAGGGTACAGGGTTAAAGGACTCAGTTGAGGGGGTCAGGGTGGAGGACGTAGAGGATATTGACATGGAAGAGGGGGACGACGGGATGAGAAGGTTGTTAGGCAGAAGAGGAAGATTGAAGTAGTTGGGTTGTCAAGCTCTCAAGCTAAGAAGACAGGTGTGACGGAAGAACTCAGCAGTACACAGAGTACACAAGAAAGTTCATGGTCAGAGATGTGTGTTGATGATGATGAGGAATATGAGAGTGATGCTTCTGCAACTTCAGAAAATGAGGGCTATTCATTGAGGGCAATGAAAATGTTTTTACAGATGACAAAAAACAGGAAAGGGGTGGAGATAACTCATTTCTTTCCAGATAAGGAGTTGTTTATTTTGGCAGCAAGGAAACATATGAGGTTTCAAGGAGATGGTCGTTTTGTTGACACAGAGATATACAGGATGAGAAAGATTGTGCAGAAGGTAATGCGGGGCCCCAGTATGGTGGAGGACGGAGTGGAATCAGTGTAGTTTTTTTTTTTTTTACCTTTTTATTTCTAAATGAGAGTTTTTTTATTGACGGGACTGGTGTGTTGTCACTTAGGGCTGGACATTTCAAGGTGTCCTGCTACGGGGCCAGGAGGCTGAGACGTTTTTTGATCATCTCATGTACTCTTATACATTTGTGGAACTTTGTAAAGACTGGGATTATGGGAGGATTCAGAGACAGGAGCGGAGCGTATCGTTTTAATGCCCGATGGGAAGGCCACGCCATACTCCTTCGGCAAATATTTCATCAGAGTCGTCATGGGGGATGTTGTCTCTGCCGTCTTTTTATGTTACCCGCACCGTTACCTTGATAAAGGTTTGGAAGGTATGACTGTGGGGCTCGACACGTTCTACGCCGGAATAAACGGTTTCCTGATTCCTCGGAGGATGATGGTAAAGCGGACTTTGCTGGTTAATTTCTACCCTATGTTCGGAATGGGTTTCATCAGGGCTTGGAGCTCTCGAATCAGTCTGCTCGATGGGAAGTCACTGGGGGCTGCCAGTCTCCGCACGGGGGAGTGGGAGGTGATGTTGGAGCGGCATCTGAACCAGGAAGGTAAATGCGGCCTCGGACGGGGTGGCGAGGGTAACAAACTGTCTAATGAGGATGTCGGTCCAGAGTGCATCTCGGTCCCCCTGCTCTGTTTTCGGCCCCTGACATCATCGATGCCATGTGATATACAACTGGTGGACGGTAGGAGCATACATGATAAGGCTGAAGGAGGAAGGGATAGGCTTTGATTGGAGTCTGTCGGACACGCACAAGGGCCTGATGTGTTGTACCACACGGGGAAAGGTGAAGCTAGAGACGCTCTTCTCAGGACTACGGTTTCTACAGTGCCTCTCCGGTGTCTCTCTCTCTGATGCACCCAGAACTTTAGATCATTTTGAGTATTTTTTTTCCCCATGGGGGACATTTTCAAATGACAATTTGGTTCGTTTTCAGCATTGTTGTCCCTAATTTGTTTTTTTTTGGTTTGTTTTGTTTTTTGTGTTTTGTTTGTTTTTGTTTTGTTTGTTTTTGTTTTGTTTTGTGTTTTTGTTGTTTGTTTTTGTTTTGTTTTTTGTTGAGTTGTAGAGTATTTAAATTTTTGAACGGTTTGTTGCATCAATTGTGTTTTTAGTAAAAAAATTTGTTTTTTATAAAATCAAAATCTCTCCCTCTCTCTCTGTCTCTCTCTCTCTCTCTCTCTCTCTCTCTCTCTCTCTCTCTCTCTCTCTCTCTCTCTCTCTCTCTCTCTCTCTCTCTCTCTCTCTCTCTCTCTCTCTCTCTCTCTCTCTCTCTCTCTCTCTCTCTCTCTCTCTTCTCTCTCTCTCTCTCTCTCTCTCATCTCTCTCTCTTCTCTCTCTCTCTCTCTCTCTCTCTCTTTATTGATCCCCCTGGGGACATGTGGGTGTCATAGCAGCATGGGGGAGGGGGAGGGGGGTACAGGTATGGGCAGGGTAATAGTAGAAAGACATAAATATAGACAATACAGTTAAATCTGAATTTAAAAATATGAGAGTAAAATAAACATAATCTGAATATAACATTTTGGGCGACAGTGGCTCAGGAGGTGGAGCAGTCGAACCGGAGGTTCCCGTGTTCGATTCCCGCTCCTCCCGGGCAGCTTGTCGAAGTGTCCTTGAGCAAAGACACTTAACCCTTAACTGCTCCCCCGATGAGCAGGTTGGCACCTCGCATGGTGCCCTCCGCCGTCGGTGTGTGAATGTGTGAGTGAACGGGTCAAATGTGAGGCATTCAAAATCGTAAAGTGCTTTGGATGAAAGCTGTTATATAAATGCACCATTTACCATTTTTATGCACAGCTGGGGTGAAGGAGGGACAGGATGCCACTCAGTTGTCGAATTCTCTAATAGGTTACAAACCTTGAAACGATCAAACATTCAGTCAATAACCAGGGGTGTAAAGTACTTGAGTAATTGTACTTCGTTACAATACTTAAGTACTGTTTTGGGGAATTTGTACTTTACTCGAGTATTATTAGGTTTGTATACTTTGTACTTTTACTCCATTACATTTCAGAGAAAAAAATACATACTTTTTACTCCTTACATTTAAAATGCAGACCTACAAAGTACAAAGTACAAATCTCACAGGTCCAACCATTTTAATGAGTATATTTTTATTGTTTATCAGGCCGAACTAACCTTAACGTGTTAATAATCCTGCGACCGCAGGTAAACAGCCAATCAAATCCCCATCAATGGAACATGAACCCGCCCATACCCATGCTGATTGGTCCTTGTGCAACACTAGAAAGCGGGGATCTTTGATTAAACACCTGCTATCAGAAGAATAGACAGTCAGATCTGCATTATGCTGTGGTTAATATTGTGATATTATTCAGGGTACTCCAGTATTCTGTCTTTAATATTGTGATATTATTCAGGGTACACCATTCTGTTTTTAATATTGTGATATTATTCATGCTGTGATGTGAATGCACGTCCATGTTATGTTTATGGACCCCAGGAAGAATAGCCCCAGCACTGCTGTGGCTAATGGGGATCCAAATAAACTTAAACTTAAACTTAAACTCCAGTATTCTGCCTTTAATATTGTGATATTATTCAGGATAATCCAGTATGCTGTGGTTAATATTGTGATATTATTCAGGATACACCATTCTGTTTTTAATATTGTGATATTATTCATGCTGTGATGTGAATGCCGTCCATGTTAGTTTACATTCAATGGAGAAGTGCATTAAATAATTTTAATTGCAAACAAAGTGTCCTCTGTTCTTTCATTTCAGCATTGTCTATCGCAGAACACATTCCATTGTGGGCAGAGTGTCTGGTTTCATTCCAGCCTTGCCTAAAACACCAGCTGATGATTTCACTAATTGGCTCACCTCTCTCAACTAACTCACCTGGTGCAATGTATAGTTAAAATACTTTTACTTTTTAGTACTTAAGTACATTTAAAAGTGGGACTTTTTTACTTTTACTCAAGTGTGTTTTTTAGCCAGATACTTTGACTTTTACTTGAGTCAGATTTTGAGACGGTACCCATACTTTCACTTAAGTATAATTTCTGGGTACTTTTTGCACCCCTGTCAATAACCAACACATCACTACTATCATTCTGTAAAACAATTTGTTTACTCTCACACCCACTCACCAGTTCCTTCTCTTGTCCCTTCTCTCTACTTGACAAATTCCCTGCAACTTCCTGTTTACCTCTTTCACCGACGCCCACGTGACGTATTTCCACCAATTACAGCCTCCGCTAAGTCCCCCGGATCACACATGGATTATAAACAGCATCTCGATGCAAAAGCCTTAACTAGTGCACTTCATACGTCCAAAATGAAATAATATAATTCCATACATCCAAAATGAAATAACTATAATTCCATACATCCAAAAATGAAATAATATAGTTCTGTATCGTATCGCTCTCGCTCGGCATCGCTCTCTCGCTCGGCATCGCTCTCTGCACTATCTCGCATATGTGCACGACGCACTGAATAAAGACCACAATGTACCTTTAATCCCAATATTCGTCTGACCACACCCCTATCAGCTTACCCATATAAGCAGGGGTGGGGCCACCCACTCGCCTCCTTCTCGCTTTCACCACAAGGAAGAAGTGCCCTCGGTAGATCCCCACACTTGACACCATGTTGGAAAGGATTAGGAGCAGCTTTGGGAAACAAGGATACGTTGACATCATATCTTTATTTTCTCTCTCACTATTTTCGAGAAAATACGGCGATATTGTCTTCGTACTGGAGTGTCTGGAAGATGTTGATCATTCTAAAAATCCTCCACCGGTTTTCGTATTGGGAGCACGCCGCTGCATGCTTCTCAACTGTCAGTTCCTTGCTGTGTGTTTGTTGGGGTGAAACCTGTCAGGCCACAGCTGAACTGTCGGACATGCCGCTGTTGTGAGAAGCGGTGCGTTCCAGGTTGGGTGAGTAGTGTTTTGCTGGCAGGCTCCACTTGTCTGTTAGTGCTATGGGGGCTACTTGACAATGTTTATGGAAACCGGCCCCAGGCTAGGGTCCTTTGTTCAGCCACCCTAGGCGACAGAAGGCCTTGGTCTGAAGACCATTATAGTTTTAACTATTGGGCCGCGACCATTAACACTGGTGATCCCTGTGTGTTCTGGACGAGTGGATTCTCTCTGTCACCGTGTTAAGGCCCCATCTTTCATATCCAAATGAGAGTATTCCTTCACGATGGGGATATGTGCATGGATGTGCGATAGCGGCAGATCCATGTTCAAGTCAGCTACACAGGCCAGTTTGGTATTGTGCTGATTCCGTCGGGTGTTGGTAAAATCACCGTTGTAAAGCGGTGTTGACATCTTGTTTTCTCTTTTCTCTTAAAAAAGTGAGGAGAGGTTCAGAAACGGCGGCCTGTCTGGGTGAGTGTTATGTCATTGTTTACATGTTCAGGGATAGCTGCTTAGCTTACGGTTAGCCAGTCAGCTGTTAGACTGCGGTGCTAGCATGTCGTGATCGCTAGGTAACGTTAGCTTGCTGCTATAGGCCATGGCCTGGCGCGGGTAGCTTTGGCTTCTCGCGCGCCGCCGTGAGCTCGCTTCTGGTTGCGTGCGCTGTTAGCTCGGCGTCTCGCGAGCAGGAGCAGTAGCGCCCGAACGGTTGGAGCGGCCGTTAGCTTGATGCTATTCTGTGTGAACGTGCTTTGATTTTAACATGTTTTTACACTCTTGACTACGACGTCATCCTTGACAGGGGATGTTTCGTCGACCCTGCCCTGAGCCAGGACGGCAAGGTTGCATCAACAAAGAGGACTGTGGTGCGGGTTGGAGCGGCGACGCTGCCCAGTTCGAACAACACAGGAGGGCTGTGTTCCTACGGTGTCTGTGACTGCACTTCGCTGATCTACTTTCCGGTAGGAACAGGTTTGACCAGACCTTATAACACGTCTTCTGGTTTTACTTTTCTAAATGTATTGTGAATAACGATGTTTTTCCCAAAACGTGTGTTGCTGCAATGCATTTGGGATACGATGCGGGTTATGTGTGAGCTGTTTTTGTCACTGGCAGTTAGCTTCTCCCGTGCAAATCGGGATGTAATGATTTGGTTGTTGTGTGAGAAACATCATGGTGTTTATATGTACCGTGTACTCACAACTAAGGTAACTAAACTATGAAGCTATGCTTGGTGACAAGTGAGTAAAAGAATGTTCTTTTCTCAGCCTGTGATGACAATGAACGGTGTGTTCACATATTAACAGGTTTTCCTGTTTTAACTGGCCGTATTGAGGGTAAAATAAGAGGATTGTGTTTCCCCCCGGTTCCCTGGGGACTTTTTCATCCTCCTATCAGACATGTTTGTGCACTAATTGTGTCTTTTGTGTGGTAGGGATGCGATGTAACCCTTAGCTTGATTGCTGAGGTTGTGCTAAAACTGCTGGAGAAACTTTATTTTCCTAAACGAAAAGATTGTTGGTCGCTGTCGTGTGTGCTTAGCAAGGCCTGTGGCCGATACTAATCGAGAATGATGTATTCTCTCATTGTGAAAAACGGCGTTCCTCTGTTGAGTGTTTTTGCCATTTTTTGTGGGTGATGATGGGTTGTGTGTGTCATGTGACCTACAACTGGGTTGGACTGGCCACAGAAGCACATGTGTATGTTGGACCGGGGCTCTTAGAGCCCTCTCTATTCTGTGTTTTTCCTTAGTAAAAATCAGATAGCAGGTTAGCTCATGCGCTGTGTGGAGCTGTCAAACGCTTCATAGAGCTGACTATGACTGTGTCATATTCTCTTTTTGTCATTACATCGTATCATGGGTGTGGGGTCGTAAAGGGGTGAACTGGTAACCTTTCCTCTTCCCCTTGTTTCTGTCGGTCAGGGGTACACCCCCTGTCCTTCAAGGTTCCCGTCACGTGGCGGTTCGGCACGTTACGGGGGGGGGGGGGGGGGGAGTTTCCTGGTCCCACGGCCTGGTATATTGGGCGTGTGCACCGCTGGAATTCCCCCGCCATAGAGTACGTCACCGTGCGCGTCTCTGTTGGTAGGACTTCCGTGTGCTGTTCAGGTCCATGTGATGGATCTGTTTCAGGGGGGTGGTCAGGGCTCCTCCTCACCAAGCGCCTATTCGGGCCTTATGTGAGTTCGGACTCCTTCCATGTGAGGGAGCCTCCATCAGAGTACAGAGCCTTCCTCCTCAGATTGTCAAAGTGAGTGGACCCTCTAGAAGGGTCCTATTCTATTGTATATGTATTCGATTCAATTCGATTATTGAGTGTGTATTGGTTCAGTGCCTCTTCCCCGGAGAGCCCTAAAACCAATTTTTTTACATGGCTCAAGGTGCAATATATTCTTTTCAATCTGTACAGCTCGCGTGGGAAGTCTCTCTGGGGATCCCCGTCTCCTTCCTATGGGAGGGTGGTGGGATGTAAAAATGTGAACATTTTTTACCCCGGCTGTGTAGACTGGGATACATACTGTTGATGCTTCCTTCTTTTCTATTCCAGAAGTGTTGGAGTTAGGGAGTGTCACACCCCTCTTGTCGTTCCCCTGGGCGCCTTGGGGATTCAATGACAGGTCTAAATAGCCTGTTCATTGATGGGGGTGTGTCCCGACGCACATATAGTGCTAGCTCGCTGTAATCAGGCGATTGACTGGCACGCCTTGGTTGCTTGTGGTTGAAACAGCGTTTTTATAAAGCAACTGAGATGGGGGTTTTTCCTCTTCCGACGACCAAATCCCACGACCTGGGTTGGTTTTTTGACGGATTCTCGTTCATGTCTGGGGGATGATGACGGAATGGATCTGAACATATGTAGAGGGGTCTCACGCCCTTGGGGTGGGCCACCAGGCGTGGTTCGCCCGAATGTCTGGGTGGCGCCTTCTTTTCATGTTAAGATCAACACGCATATCTGCCCTTTTCCTGGAGTAGGCATGTCGGCGTGGTTAGGGCACGGGACTGGTTCTGGTCACGCTGGTCCAGATCAGTTGAACCCGTTGTCCGCCGGGGATGCAGATCTGCTGTTCTGGTACCCTGAGGGACTTGGGCTTTTTTCAGGGGGAAAAATGCCAGGTCGGTCTGGGTGTCACAGGGTTAAGCGCTATGGAGACCCTGGTTGGGTACGTTTTTACTCAGCACTGTCGTAATGGCTTACAGCCATGCCATTCTGTACACGCTCGATCTCGTCGGATCTCGGCCGCTACACAGGTTGGTCCTGGTTAGTACTTGGTTGGGAGACCGCCTGGGAATACCAAGTACGGTGTGCTTAGGGGCTGGTTCTCCATTCTTTTTCGCTCCTCTCTCACGCATGGCGAAGAGGGGCCTGTGGGGGTGGTTTTTGACCTCCTCTGGTGACCCTGTGCTTCCCGTACCGCCAGGCCCGGTCCGAAGTAATGTTTCGTCGACCCGTAGGCCTGGGTTAACCCTTTTTGGAAACTGAAACACTTGTACTGCGGTATAGCCGGTGTATACCCGCAGGTGTGTTTTGGAGTTTTTTCTTGAGGGGTTATAGGAACAACCACCGCATTGGGTAACACCGAGGTGGTTGATTCCCTGGTGTGTTGGAGCAGTGTCAACTCCCGGGTTCACCGTTTGAGGGTGCCCCTGCACGTTCATGACGTCTGCCAATCGTGTCAGCCTTCTCTGCCTCGACCCCTCTGGGTGGGGGTTTTTAAATGGAGGCTTGGTCATGCAACACCGCCAGCTTACGCTCCTTCCGCCGGGGCGGCTGTGTTCAGCTGTCCCTTCTGGCGCCTGTCTCGTCCGCAGTCTCCAGGCTAGGGTTAACAGCCTGTTGCCTGGTTTTTCCCCGGTGCGCTGCCTGCTTCCGTTGGTTAACCTTTTTTGTGTGCTTACGGCCATGCTGACTGCCTGTTCTGCAGGGTCAGTGTGCCAGGCGGTGTACTATTGGGGGGACAGGGCCCGCTCGGCTTACGGCCATACCAACCTGAACACGCCCGATCTCGTCCGATCTCGGAAGCTAAGCAGGTTCTGGCCTGGTTAGTACTTGGATGGGATTCCGCCTGGGAATACCAGGTGCAGTAACTGAGGGGCCTTTGTCCGAATACGCTGGTGATGTGGGGGGCGGGGCACTACGTGCCCACCTGGTGGGGTCTTGATGCTGGCATCATGGACTTCTCCGGGCCCCCATTCTAGGGAGTCCAGTCCTTTTGGTGGGTCTGGGTCTTCCTTCGTGCTCCGCTGCTACGGCCTTGCCACAGGGTTGGGTTTGCCCTTGACCCCGTGATTCTGGGGGCAGTAACGAGGTTGTTCCTCCGTTCGTTCCCGGGTGGCATGCGGGTTGTGCGTGTGTGTAGTCGTGGGGTCAAGCCACGGTCTGCTCACCCTGTGCGTTGAGTTGCTTGAGTGCCTCTTCGCACGGTCGGGTCCGTCGCCCTCCCGTGAAGCCCCTAATAGGGGGGGTGCCCGCCATTAGGGTGGGTCGGGGGGGCTCGGCCCTCCCTGTTCTGATGGTTTGTGGGGGGCTGTCAGCGGGGTGTATTTGTCGGCCGTTGGCTCTCGCTCGGCCTCCCTTGTGCAGAGAGCGATGCCGAGCGAGAGCGATACGATACAGAACGTTAGGTTATGACTATAACCAAGTTCTGTTAGTATAGCGACGCTCGGCATCCGACGCCGCTGCAGCCCTTTGACCTCGCCTTGTGGCGAAAGCTTGGGAAGGAGGACGAGTGGGTGGCCCCACCCCTGCTTATATGGGTAAGCTGATAGAGGGTGTGGTCAGACGAATATTGTGGATTAAAGGTACATTGTGGTCTTTATTCAGTGC
>NW_028171549.1:0-5000 GCF_963971535.1 Notolepis coatsorum
TATTATTGTAAAAGCCTGTGGTAAGTGGATGATGTCAGCTGGGGCACTTTGACGTTTTAATGTCATCTCTCAGGGAATTACATCATTAGACTCTGCCTGCCTTGGTCTCTGGACCAGTGTGCTGGGAAAACAACTAATGGAGTCAACAAGCCGTGTCTCTGGAGGGGGGGGGGGGGGGGCGAGGGAGGGGGGAGAGAGAGAGAGGGGGGGGGGGAGAGAGAGAGAGAGAGAGGGGGGGAGAGAGGGAGAGATAGAGAGAGGGGGGAGGAGGGGAGAGACAGACAGAGAGAGAGAGGGAGAGAGAGAGAGAAAGAGAGAGGGGGGAGAGGGAGGGAGAGAGAGAGAGGGAGAGAGAGGGGGGAGAGGGGGGGAGAGGGAGGGAGAGAAAGAGAGAGGGAGAGAGAGGGGGGAGAGGGGGGAGAGAGAGAGCAAGAGAGGGGGAGGGAGGGGGAGAGGGGGGGGAGAGAGGGGGGAGAGAGAGAGGGAGGGAGGGAGAGAGAGATGACAAGAGAGACAGGTAGAGATATAGAATATGTTTCTTGTTGATTGTCCTTACTGTTATTACTAATGTTATGATATTTTATTGCTTAATATATATGTTATTGTTTGTATGTTGAACTTGCTTTGGCAATAAGTATGTTAATATTTCATGCCAATAAAGCCTATTTGAATTGAATTGAATTGAATTGAATTGAGAGAGGGAGGTAGAGAGGGAGAGAGAGAGAGAGAGAGAGAGAGAGAGAGAGAGAGAGAGACAGACAGACAGAGAGAGAGAGATGACAAGAGAGCCAGAGGTAGAGATAGAGAGAGGGAGGTAGAGAGAGAGAGACAGACAGAGAGAGCGAGATGGCAAGAAAGAGAGAGAGATGGCAAGAGAGAGGTAGAGAGACAGACAGACAGAGAGACATCCTGCCCCGCGGAGCTCCTCCCACATCCTGCCCGCCAGGAGAGCTCCTCCCACATCCTGCCCGCCAGGAGAGCTCCTCCCACATCCTGCCCGCCAGGAGAGCTCCTCCCACATCCTGCCCGCCAGGAGAGCTCCTCCCACATCCTGCCCGCCAGGAGAGCTCCTCCCACATCCTGCCCGCCAGGAGAGCTCCTCCCACATCCTGCCCGCCAGGAGAGCTCCTCCCACATCCTGCCCGCCAGGAGAGCTCCTCCCACATCCTGCCCGCCAGGAGAGCTCCTCCCACATCCTGCCCGCCAGGAGAGAAAAACCCACAAAAGACGGCACCTGCCGCGAATAAACGACCCGCTTAATGAAGTTGTTTGTTAATGATTCCGTGCACTTCTAATTAGAGGAGCGCGGTGTGCGGCGGGCGGCGGGCGGGGGGGCGGGTGGGGCGGGGCGGGGGGGGGCGAGCCGCTCACCGACCGGTGCTCCGTTCAATTTGAGGAGCTGTCAGAGCGAGGGGGCCGGGGCCACGCAGTCAGTCACCCCGCGGTCCCGACGCCGCATCCCATAATTGATTCATTAATCATCTGTAAGTCCATTAAATTCAAATCCACTTTTGGGGACGCAAATCATCTCCGAACCCCGAGAACCCGGCGGTGGTTGTACTGCTGTCTGTCTCGTCTGTGAGAGATGAGCTTCCTCCGCTGCAGCCCTGAGACGTTATTTATGGAGAGGAGGAGAAAAACATAACTCTAACTAGATAAGGGCATAAAAAAAAAGCAAATTTATATGCAAATTAACTCCGCATTGAAAATAAACACAACAAACCTCATCGTCTTCATCTTCGCCGTCGTCGTCATGGTTACGGGAGCTGTGAGGGGAGATCAAAGAGAGAAGCCGGGTCTGACACCGGGTGAGTCATCTCTACACCAAGGGTTCTGTTCAATCACAGCGTGTAATCCAGGATTTCTTAATCTTTTTATTTTATATATTTTTTTCCCCCTCTCCTATAACCTTTATTTGCACACAGTTAAGGCCGAGATACGCTTCGACGTCGGCTGTCATACTTCCGCGTCAGTTCAAAGCGTAGGTTGCACAGTACACCGCCCAAACCACTAGGTGGCTCTGCTGCGCTGTGTCGTACAAAAACGGCCATACATTTTCGGACTTTCCTTAGATTCGGTCCGTGTTTTGTAACGTAGTTCATCGGGATATGAAGCAACGGAACGTTCCGACCGAGCTCCCGAGATGATAAACGGTAAATACGGAAGTACGTCGTCAGAGGAACGCGCACACGGCCCGGCCGACCCGACCCGACCCAGGGCGGCGACCAATCACAGCTCTGCGCTCGCGCCCATGTGGCGCTCAGTTACATTCGTCACCAACAGCGTTCGAGACAGGGGAGGGTCGAATTGGACGATACGAAATTGGGATGGGAGAAAAATAGAAAATGGGAGAAAAAGTAGATACAAAAAATATTATAATGTAGTATAGGTAGCTTATCAATAATAATGTAGTATAAGGAGGTAGCTTAGCAATAATAATGTAGTATAAGGAGGTAGCTTAGCAATAATAATGTAGTATAAGGAGGTAGCTTACCAATAATAATGTAGTATAAGGAGGTAGCTTACCAATAATGATAATAATGCAGGACCTGTTGCGGAGGTCTTTATTCGGCATGCAACGACACTCAATGTTTTAGCGGTACACACAGCGGTTAGTTTTTTAGCACACACACCTGAACACACACGCATGCATTGTCTCTTTAGAATCGCCGATGCGATTCGTCTCTGCGATTAACCCATCCCGTCGTCCTTCCCCCCCAAGGGCAGCCGGGAGCAGACAGGCGTCAGCGTGAGCTGCGCCAGGGGACCAATCCAAGTGCTCCTGTCCGTCTTCGTCAAGGACGCCACAGCGTTAGCGATCTGTTGTTGTGCATGTTTTTCCATTGGGTTTATCTTATCGGGGGGGAAACCCTTGCGAGCACGGGGAGAACATGCAAACTCCACACAGAAAGGCCTGGGAGATACCCCACCTGGGTAACTGGCATCATGGAAACCTGGTCCCCAAGCGGGAATCGAACCCTGGACCTTCTTGCTGTGAGGCGACAGTGTTAACCACTACACCACCGTGCCGCCTATATAATGATGTAGTATAAGGAGGTAGCTTACCAATAATGATGTAGTATAAGGAGGTATCTTACCAATAATGATGTAGTATAATGAGGTAGCTTATCAATAATAATGTAGTATAAGGAGGTAGCTTATCAATAATGATGTAGTATAAGGAGGTAGCTTATCAATAATGATGTAGTATAAGGAGGTAGCTTATCAATAATGATGTAGTATAAGGAGGTAGCTTATCAATAATGATGTAGTATAAGGAGGTAGCTTACCAATAATGGTGTAGTATAAGGAGGTAGCTTACCAATACTGATGTAGTATAAGGAGGTAGCTTACCAATACTGATGTAGTATAAGGAGGTAGCTTACCAATAATGATGTAGTATCAGGAGGTAGCTTACCAATAATGATGTAGTATAAAGAGGTAGCTTACCAATAATGATGTAGTATAAAGAGGTAGCTTACCAATAATGATGTAGTATAAAGAGGTATCTTACCAATAATGATGTAGTATAAAGAGGTATCTTACCAATAATGATGTAGTATAAAGAGGTAGCTTACCAATAATGATGTAGTATAAAGAGGTATCTTACCAATAATGATGTAGTATAAAGAGGTAGCTTACCAATAATGATGTAGTATAAAGAGGTAGCTTACCAATAATGATGTAGTATAAAGAGGTAGCTTACCAATAATGATGTAGTATAAAGAGGTAGCTTACCAATAATGATGTAGTATAAAGAGGTAGCTTACCAATAATGATGTAGTATAAAGAGGTAGCTTACCAATAATGATGTAGTATAAAGAGGTAGCTTACCAATAATGATGTAGTATAAAGAGGTAGCTTACCAATAATGATGTAGTATAAGGAGGTAGCTTACCAATACTGATGTAGTATAAGGAGGTAGCTTACCAATAATGATGTAGTATAAAGAGGTAGCTTACCAATAATGATGTAGTATAAAGAGGTAGCTTACCAATAATGATGTAGTATAAAGAGGTAGCTTACCAATAATGATGTAGTATAAAGAGGTAGCTTACCAATAATGATGTAGTATAAGGAGGTAGCTTACCAATACTGATGTAGTATAAGGAGGTAGCTTACCAATAATGATGTAGTATAAAGAGGTAGCTTACCAATACTGATGGTCACGGCCCGCTGCTCTTTAACCGCTAGGCTCGGCTGCTGTCGGCCTCTTGTGGCGGCGGGGTGGTATAACTCACACGGCGCTACGCCGGATCAGGCAGACGGTGCAGCGGTGAAGAGAGAGCGTCGGATGAGAAGCGATTTATTTAACTGGGCGATCGGAGGCTCAGACTCTTTATTAAGTGATGGATTCCACTCCGTCGTGGATCAGCTCTAAAACCCTAGAGAGGTTCTGAGGGCGGAGGTGAAGGCTCAGGGTCGGACGGGGACAGAGGGTTGAGTGGTTATAGAGGATTACTTTATCGTCCATTTACACATCCATTTCACATATCCCTCCTAGTTACACACAGTCCTCATATCCCTCCTAGTTATACACAGTCCTCATATCCTCCCTAGTTACACACAGTCCTCATATCCCCCCTAGTTACACACAGTCCTCATATCCCCCCTAGTTCCACACACACACAGTCCTCATATCCCTCCTAGTTACACACAGTCCTCATATCCCTCCTAGTTACACACAGTCCTCATATCCCTCCTAGTTACACACAGTCCTCATATCCCCCCTAGTTACACACAGTCCTCATATCCCCCCTAGTTACACACAGTCCTCATATCCCCCCTAGTTACACACAGTCCTCATATCCCCCCTAGTTACACACAGTCCTCATATCCCTCCTAGTTACACACAGTCCTCATATCCCTCCTAGTTACACACACACACAGTCCTCATATCCCCCCTAGTTACACACACACACAGTCCTCATATCCCCCCTAGTTACACACAGTCCTCATATCCCTCCTAGTTACACACACACACAGTCCTCATATCCCCC
>NW_028171549.1:10000-36900 GCF_963971535.1 Notolepis coatsorum
GCAGGGATTCACATTCCTTTACAGCTTTGGGTAGGGCGTTCCACATTGTTGTGGCATAATTGCGAAACGTGTTTAGTCCCTTGTTTGAGCCGAATCTGGGTTTAACATGATTTGTTGAGCTTCCTCTGGTGTAGTGGTTGTGGTATTCACTGACCTTTGGGAAGTATTTTGACATGTACATGGGCACCCCGGTCGTATAGTGTATCTTGTAGACCAGGCCCATTGCAAGTTGCTGTACTCTGTCGTCTACTCTAAGCCATCCTAGGTTGTCAAAGTGGGCAGGGGTGAAGTGAGTTCTGGGGTTCAGGTCAAGTAGTAGTCTGACCAGTTTGTTTTGTGATGTTTGTAATTTTGTTTTAAGCGCCTTTGAGGTGCTTTGGTACCATGAGGTGCACGCATAGTCATAGTACCCTTGAATGAGTGCTCCTGCCAGAGTCTTCAGGGTATTCTTGTTTACCAGAGAGGAGATCCGGTACAAGAATCTAGTTTGTTGGTTGACTTTTTTTATTACATTGGATGCCATTTTGTCACAGGAAAGATTTGCCTCTAGTATGGAACCCAGGTAGGTAATTTCGTCTTTCCTTGTGACAATATTGTCACCCACTGTAACTGAGAAGCCGTCGGTCTTGCTGAGTTTGTTATTTGAACCGAAGAGAATGGACTCTGTTTTGCCCATGTGTAATGATAGTTTGTTATCAGCGAGCCATATGCAGATTTTGCCTAGTTCCGAGCTGAGGGTTTTTTCAACCTGCAACTTGTTCTTGTCAGAGACCAGCAGGGCTGAGTCGTCCGCAAACAGGAACAAGTTGCAGTCACAGGCTGACGACATGTCATTTGCATAAATTAGGAAGAGTAGCGGTTCTAGTATGCTTCCTTGTGGAACACCACAGCTCACTGTGAGGGGGGGGGATAGAGTACCGTTTACCTCCACCATCTGTTCTCTCCCCTCCAGGTAGGATTGTATCCAGCTCACTGATAAGCTATCAAAACCAATTGCTTTTAGCTTGTCCATCAGAATGGAGTGATTGACAGTGTCGAAGGCCTTTTGTGCCTTTTGACCATGCCGCAGTATTTGCCCGCGTCCACCTCTTGTTTGATGTGGTCGTTCAAATAGGCGGCTTCTCCTTGATGACCCTCCCGGAGCTCAGATAGGAGTGGGTCTGAGGCGGCCAGAAGATGCAGAGCGTAGGGGTCTTGAGGGTGTGTGTGTGTAGTTAGAGAGAAAGAGTGAAAAAGCTCTCAGAGACTCCTAGTGTACCGGTAATAACACAATAAGAATGTCTGGCTGTGAACTAATTGGCCCTAATTGACCTTAATCTCAAACCTCGCCCTCTTTTCCCCTGATCCTCCAATCACAACTGTCACAGTTGTGTCCAAGGGAAGCAACAGTTGGGATTGGAGGTTCGCGAAAAGAGGGGGGCGGGTTCTGAGACAGGTCAGTCATCTCCATGACGACTGCAGGTGTCACGCAGAACTTGAAGGAATAGCATCGTAGTGACCTGTGTTATAAGACGGCCGTCTGAGAATTTTGACAATGTTGTCGCGGTAACGTGAACCTCAGGAATAGAACTCTCAACCATATCCCTGTGCGTTCAGTTTGGGAGCTGATGCAATGTATCCTTTGTTGTTTTTTTTTTTTTTTCCCGACTCATCATTTTTAATAGCGTACATTATTTGTTCATTTGTGTAACACATATTCAGATTGGCATTCAACCAGAGTGCAAATGTAACAGTAAAGTGAAATAGTAATATACAATGTACATGTGATTAAACTGGGTATAAAATTATATAAATGAGTACTACTGAGTAATAGTGCTAATCAGATGTATGTATTAATTAAGTTGTATTAATATGTACAGTGATACAGGTATAAAAACACTATGGTAGTAAGTCACACTGGCCAGCAGCGTAGCTAGTAAGAGTAGGTGAGGGATATGTACAGATATATAGTATCTAAAGATATCTACTGATTTATTTAGTTAGTATTGTTAGTTTAGTTAGTTAGTTTAGTTAGTATTGTATTTGTGGCTAGAGCCTTGTGTGTTTCTTTGTGTGATATTTTAAAGATATTGAGAATGTACTTAGGCTAAAGTGTTTCTTATGTTTTTATTGTTTTTTTATGACTGTAATGTTGTAAGTTATGTGTTCGGACCCCAGGAAGAATAGTCTTTCACCCATGGGTGTGTGTAGACTAATGGGAATCCATAAAATAAACAAATAAACAAATAAACAGATATGTAAAAAGGATTATTAGCAGGTATGTACACACACAGTATATACAGCATTATTGTACATGCTATCATGCAGAGCTGCATGGGTTATATGCTGGTGTATAAGTAGGTATATGGATTATATAGTTATAGGTTCTTGTAGGTTTTGTGTGTAATAGTCAGTGGCTTGTGTGCTGTGTGTTCAGACTACACACTACACTACGGGCTTCTCTCTCTCTCTCACTCAGACGGCAGCGAGACATGACCCAGAATGTTTGCTCATTCCTTCAGAGAGGCCTCTGCCTCATTCCTGAGTGCCGCCTAGCAGCGCTCTGTAGCCAGCCTGTACCCCCCCCCCCCTCTCCCTCCCCCCCTCCCTCCCTTCCTCCCAGCTCCTGTTTTCCTGCTCCAACCCTGCCCAACCTCCCCCCCTGCTTCCCTGGGCCCCGGTCAAGCCCCACAACTCCCCCTCTCTCCCTCCTCTCCTTGCATTATTTACACTATGCACCCCCCCACCCCCACCCCTCCCTCCCTCCCTCCCTCCCTCCGGTCCGCCTAGCTCAAAAGAATCAGGGCAGAGAGAAAATAACACCACTGTATATAACCCCACCCCTCCCCACCCCTCCCCTCCCCAACACCACCCCCCTCATCTCCTCTGACACACACACACACACAACACACACGCATGCCTCACTGTGTGGGATAAAAATACAGCGTGCAGAGAGGGGCTGGGTTGTGTGACAATAATATGGGGAAGTCTGCGGTGCGGGGGGGCCCCCCTCCCCCTCCCCCTCCCACATTAATCCCCTCTGACAGGGGCCCCGGAGGGCTGGGATTTGCTACAAGTCAATGCAGGAGACTCGGGGGCCATACAGTACTATGCAAAACAAGGAGAACCCCCCCCCCCCGCCCCGATCCCACCGTCTCATGGTTTCAGGAGCTGCCGCTGTGAGCGCTCTGCACCGCCCATGAGACAGGGAGACAGATTACACACACGCACACACAGTCAGCCACATTAACCCTTTCCTCCCCCCCCCCCCTTGGAAAGGACACTTTAAAAGGAACAAGGAAAATAAAGGTCACTTTAAGGGAAGAACCGATGTGGTTCTTGTATAGTATAGTTTAGATATAGCACGTATAGCATAAGGATATAGAGTAAAATTTTTATATTGTATAGTAGTGTATTGTATAGTAGCGGCTGGGTGGCGCAGCCGACTAAGCGCTCGTCGCCAACGCGAGAGACACTGGTATCGAATCCGGCTGTCAGCGTTGCCTTCCGGCTTGGCCGGCCGTCATACTGGCTCGATTGGCAGAGTCAGCAGGAGGGAAGCCGGTGGGTGGGTCTGGGTCGTTGTAAACAGCGACTCCTACAGTTCGGTCGGGGCGCCTGCACAGCGAGGGAAGGATCTGGAGGGGGGTAGTGTGATCCTTCCACACGTTACACTCCCCCAGTGAGAGTCCGCGCTGCCAGGTGAAAAGAAGCGGTGGGCTGGCTACACATGTGTCGGAGGAAGCATGTGATAGTCTCCGCCCTCCCAGACCGACGGTAGGGGGTAGAGTGCGCAATGACCAGGAAGGGGATTGGGAATTGGCATAACGACTAACATTGGGAGGGGAGAAAAACGGAAAAATAATAATAAAAAAAAATTGTGTATTGTATAGTAGTTTATTATCGTGTCGCTTTGATTGCTGTGTCAATCCGTTATGTTATGTAATATATTATGTGTGTATGCCGCATCGTCGTCGACATAATATTCCTGTATCGCGCTTTTTGGAGACTTGATTTCTCCCCTTTGCTTTTCCTCTTTTTGGAGATAAAACTATTCTCCTCCTTTGTTTGTACGTTATCAACAATAAAGAAGTATCCTTTGTGTTTGAGAATCAGCACCGGCCTCTCGTGTATCCGTTCTGCACGGCACCTGGGTCCAACACACCTACCCAGCTCCTAACATACATAGCATGTATGCTGTAAATATATAAATGTATGTATAATACAGCACTATTGTACCTGCTATCACACAGAGGTATTATGGGTAGACTGTCCTCTTTGAAGTGTGTGTCACACTCCCCCGTATTTAACGTTGCATTTCTCCGCCTAGATTACACAGATTATGTCGATGACAGCTGGCAGGATGAGAAGAAGTAAGGCTGAGCGATAGTTTTGGCTTTTCTATCAACCGCCCCCCCCCCCCCCCCCCCCCCCACACACACACACAAACACCCCCCCCCCCCCCCCCCCCCCCCCCCCCCCAGCTTCCTCTCCCCTCTTTCATACGCGACACATCCAGTCGATCTCCGACTAAGCGCGCAAAGCCCTTGTTCTCGCAGTCAAAATATGACAGTCATCCGACGTAAACAGCGCTACGGCGCCATCGAGCTGCTATACGGCGCGCCGATATTATACACTGATCTGGAGTCAGGTGATGATGAGGAGATAGGTGGGGGAGGAGGGAGAGGGGAGGTGGGGGGGGGGGGGGTGACATTGGAGGGAGACAGACAGCAGAGCTGAGTGCTACTGGAGGGGGGGGGGGGGGGGGAGGTGCAGCAGCCTGTTAGCACTTAGAGGGAATGTAAACAAAAGACCTGAATAGACGGTCTAGCAGCAGCTCTCTCTCTGCAGCAGCGAGCAGGAAGGAAGGGCAGATGAGTGCATGAAGTGAAAGGGTGGAGAGAGAGAGAGAGGCCACGGTGTATTACCGCCGAGAGAGAGAGAGAGAGGGGGGGGGTGAAAGAGAGAGAGAGAGGGAGAGAAAATGGAGAGAAACAGTGTAAAACAAGACGACGCAGGGTAGAGATGTGTCGTTCTTCCTCCACAGAGAGAGAGAGAGAGGAGGGAGGATTCCTCCAGGATTTGTAGCCCCTGCTTTTAGATCCACGTGATTGGCTTCCACTTACAACTGCACCCCCCCCCCCCCCTCATCCCCCCTCCTCCTCCTCCTCCTCCCCCCCTCCTCCTCCTCCTCCCGTCCTCGTCTCACAGACCTTCCTCCTCTCTGAGAGGGACCCCCCCCCCCCCCCTCAGAGAGAGAGAAAGAGAGAGGGGGGGAGAGAGAGAAAGAAAGAGAGAGAGGGGGGGGAGAGAGAGAAAGAAAGAGAGAGGGGGAGGGAGAGAGAGGGAGGGAGAGAGAGGGAGGGAGGGAGAGAGAGAGAGAGAAAGAGAGAGAGAGAGAAAGAGAGAGCAAGAGAGAGAGAGAGAGAGAGAGAGAGAGAGAAAGAGAGAGAGAGAGAGAAGAGAGAGAGAGAGAGAGAGAGAGAGAGAAAGAGAGAGAGAGAGAGAGAAAGAGAGAGAGAGAAAGAGAGAGAGAGAGAAGAGAGAGAGAGAAAGAGAGAGAGAGAGAGAGAGAGAGAGAGAGAGAGAAAGAGAGAAGAGAGAGAGAGAGAGAGAGAGAGGGGGAAAGAGAGAGAGGGGGAAGAAGCTAGCTGGGTAATTAATCCACTGCCTCTCCGCTGTGTGCTGTGTGTGTGCAGTATAGTCAGTAAGTGTTTCTGCAGTGAGATAGCAGCCATTATCGTTGCCAACTCGCCAGTGGCAGTGCCCGGCCCCACGGCTCATATTTCAACCCAGCCCGCCCCCTTCCTCGCCATGACAACAGCGCCACGGTCCGCAGAGAGGAGCTCCGTCTCCCCTGGCAACCCAGCTGCTGCTGTGACATCAGCGGCAGCAACAGGGGCACGCGGGCCTCGCGGTGACTTTGAACATAAGGGCAGAGGAGGGAGGGAACCATAGCAGTAGTGGAGAGAGGAAGTGGAGGAAGTGGAGGAGGGGAGGAGGAGGAGGAGGGGAGGAGGAGGGGGAGGAGGAGGGGAGGAGGAGGGGGGAACCATAGCAGTAGTGGAGAGAGGAAGTGGAGGAGGGGGAGGAGGAGGAGGGGAGGAGGAGGGAGGGAGGAGGAGGGGAGGAGGAGGAGGAGGGGAGGAGAGGAGGAGGAGGAGGGGGGGAGGAGGGAGGGAGGAGGAGGAGGGGAGGAGAGGAGGAGGGAGGGAGGAGGAGGAGGAGGGGGGAACCATCACAGCAGTGGAGAGAGGAAGTGGAGGAGGAGGAGGGGAGGAGGAGGAGGGGAGGAGGAGGAGGAGGGAAGGAGGAGGGGAGGAGGAGGAGGGGGAGAGGAGGAGGAGGGGAGAAGGAGGAGGGAGGGAACCATAGGAGTAGTGGAGAGAGGAAGTGGAGGAGGGGGGTCAATACGGCCGGGGGCCCTGCTGTTTCCTGCTCTGTTTCCTGGGGGTTTTGGCTCCTAATGTGGGTCTACTGTGGGTCTACTGTGGGTCTAATGTGGGTCTACTGTGGGTCTACTGTGGGTCTACTGTGGGTCTACTGTGGGTCTAATGTGGGTCTACTGTGGGTCTACTGTGGGTCTACTGTGGGTCTACTGTGGGTCTAATGTGGGTCTACTGTGGGTCTACTGTGGGTCTAATGTGGGTCTAATGTGGGTCTACTGTGGGTCTACTGTGGGTCTACTGTGGGTCTAATGTGGGTCTACTGTGGGTCTACTGTGGGTCTAATGTGGGTCTACTGTGGGTCTACTGTGGGTCTACTGTGGGTCTACTGTGGGTCTAATGTGGGTCTACTGTGGGTCTACTGTGGGTCTACTGTGGGTCTACTGTGGGTCTGTGGGATATTCGTGGATATCCTGATGAAGAATGGCTGAGGCTCTCGCCCCAGGTGATCAGCTGAAATTACCCAGGTAAGACCTTGATTGTGGTCGGGAAGAGCCCTTTATAGTTCAACAAAGGGGGTGTGTGGTCCCATTTGATAGGTCAGATGGGGGGGAGGGGGTACAGGTTGGGGGGGGGGGTACAGGTAATGGGGACACAGGGGAGGGGAGTGTCTTATTCCACAGAGAGGGGGGGGGGCACAGGTAAAGGGAACACAGGGAGGGGGATATATTTACATGAGGACATAATTATACCACAATACTCACTTTTCTTTCTTATAATGTGGGTGAGATTAATGTATAATATACCAGGATTGTTTGGAACAGGTAAAAGTGGGGATAATAGTTTAAAATAGAATTATTTACATACATGATTAATAGAATTATTTACATACATGATTCATGACATGATCGACTGGACTGCGGTCTGTGTTATTTTGATATCAGAGGTGTGGAAATAGATATCACCCTTTTCTTTTATTAATCGCTCAAAATACCTATATCAATGAGTGGTCCTCATCTCTGATATCAAACAACAATTAACATAATCATTAGAAGCTATCGCTGTGCAAATATCTTGGCATACCTTCAGTCGTTTATGTCGTGACTCTGGGGAGGCTAATGTGATCGTTGTGCATACAGGCATTGTAATAAATCAATTAAATACATGCACTGTCTGTGTGGTCAGATTGCACAGGGTGAAAAAACAAAATTGTGTGCATAATTAGGCTAATGTGTACAAAAACATTTTAACAACCGTTAACCTGGTGGTTAATAAAACTAACATGATTGATTATGGGAAACTGTTCAAAAATATATATATATATATTTTTGCACGTTTTATGATGATTCTTGATGAAATTACTTAGGATCCAGTTGTATTTACCCTGAGTTTGAGTGTCACGTTCATCTGTGATTGCCTCAGTTTTGTTGGTCTTTACTTAGAATCAGGCAATTTTCTCCATTTCTTCTCTATAAATGAGGAGATAAAACGTCTTATGCATCGCTTCTGTATGTAATTCTAGTGCATCACCATATAGGTGCAAAACAACGTTACATGTCCTCTTCTATGAGAGAATAAAACAACTGATTCTTTCTTGTCTGACAATACAATTTTGTAACCTAAGTAATTCAAATGTGATGTAATGTGATCATGTGGTCACTTCTTCCTTCAGCAATACATTTTAGCTCATTATTACTAACCATTGTTAATGCTTTCTCATTGATTTCTTTTCATCACATCCCTAGTTCATCGTTTTGCAGATACATACAATTGTGTGAAAAGTTTCCTTCTTGTGAAGGTATTAATCTGAATGATGTTGCGTCGTTGTTGACAAGGTGTTCTCTGTCGGTCGTGTGGCAGGGCCAAACAGTAACACATAAAAATTAAATAAATACATACAATAGACATTACCTTAGTGGCTAATGTGTCAAAATAAAATTGAAAACCGTTAACCTAGTGGTTAATATAAAAGGTGATTATGATAATCGTTATGCATTGTTCTGTGGTGCATACTATCAATGTTGAACACAAACTTGGTGTCTTGGAACAATCCAACTGGTTCTGCCCTGTTTAACAATACCATTTTGTAATGTGACTCTGTGATCATTTCTCATTGTCATTATAAAATTGGTTAATGCAATCTTACTGATTGTATTTCATCATATTCCTAGTCAGTAATTTTCCAGATACATATGAACTCTGTGAAACAGTTCTTGTTTGTGAATCTGACAGTTGCTGTGAAGTGTTGATCATCTGTTCTCGGTCTGTCGTGTGGCAGGGCCAATACATACATAACAATGTGGACACTGTGTGTTCAGAAGTATCTTGTTCTACAGGTCTCTGATGATGTCTCTTCTTGACGATGCAGTCGGGAACATTCACTGGTCGTCGTTCATTCAGAGGGGGCCTACAGGAGGTCGCCGTCCGCTCCCTGTGTACCTTGTCAAGGGTCACCGGTAGCAGTCAACTATAGTGGTCTTTTCCTGCAGCCTATGTTGTTCTCCATCACCACCACACATCCGCCACTGTGCTCACGCTTGGCTCCCATCAGGCCCAGAGACATGGTGGTCAGGGCGTTTTTGAATGTGTTGTGCTGGTTTCGCTGTCCTCTCCTCGTCATTGCGGTACCACTTGATGGAGGGCGAGGGCCCGCCGGTGTAGTGGCTAGTCAGTAGGATGCTCTCTCTCACACGGATGACAATCTTGTCATGGGAATCCACCTTGATGGTCGGGGCTCTGGTTCCCATCTGCAGGTGATGGGTTTGGTCTGCAGTGCCGGGGTGGAGGCCGTCAAAGGTTGATCTCCTCTTCGTCAGTGTCTCCTTGGTCAGTCTCCTTCGTGGTCCTCTGCTCCACTTTCTTGGGGATGTCTGTGGGCTGGGTTGGATGGTTCTCCCACGGTTGTTGTCGTCGCCTCTGGTTGTCAATTTTCTTTATGTGTCCCGCTGTGATTAGCTTGTTAATCTCAGCGCGGTACACAGTCTCTTGAGCGGGGTCTCTGGCTAGGCGCCGCTCTGTGTTCAATAGATACCGCTCCGTCGCTTCTTTTGGGGCGTGGAAGGTGGGCATACCCTCTCGCCTCAAGAGTGGAGTTGCGTATCTCATCACTCCGTTGACTTTGACTCTCTTTGTCCCTTGCTCGAGGAGTGCTATGGCGTAAATGTCTTCCTTGGAACGAATGTCTTTCTTTTCGTTCTTAAAGGGCATTGTCTCTAGTGTCCATAGCCTCTCGACATGCTGTAGGAGAGTGGTGTCTTCTTCTGTCACTCTGGAGTGGAGGCAGCTAGTGGCTGCTGTTCGGTTAAGAGACTTAGCGAGGGGGCCTTGTAATGTCCATCCTAGGCGGGTCTCGACTGCTGCAGGACAGCCTCTGGGCCCTGTGTGGACCCGGTCTATCGGGACTATGAGGTCTGCATGGTCGGAGCCTATCAGCAGGGTCGGGGTGGCACCGTCGTCTCTCTGGCTGCCCGCTTGCTGCGATAGTGAAGGAGACATTCTCGCCCTTTATCGTCTTTAGATCTCTTCTTATTGTCCGAATCGTCATTGGTTGTGTCCGCAGCTTCGTGGTTCAGGTCGCGCGTCGTCTCACTCGTCCTGTCCTCTCACCAATTCGTGATCTGAGGGTGATAAACACTGCCTTAGAAAACTCCTCACATAAATGATTCAACGCCTTTCTGCTAAAGTGGAAAATCATTTTGGGATTAATTCAATTCATTGTAAATAAAATCACTTAATTGACAATAGGAAATGCAAGCCAATTGCATTAGCAGTGATTCTTTACGTCAAGAAGGTCACATTCACTACAATTTTATCAGATTTTGTATCTAACTAGATCTTACAGCATTAGGCTTTAAATAAAATTTGTAAATGAATGGCCAAAGTCTTGAATCAGATAAAATAGCTCCTTGTCTTCATATTCTGATGGTCTTAAATTGAAGTTGATCTTACCTCAGGATGCGTTGGCTGTACCTCAGGATACTTACCTCGCCACGCCTTCTCTGGCGTTTTTCACATCTCAGTATGGCTCATCATAGCATAGCATGGGGAAAAAACATAAAATCTAGGTAGCCAGTTAATTTTTGCATGAAAAACAATCATTTGTTTTGTCATCTACGTTTTAACTAACCTTACTGTCATGCATTTGTCCTAATAAACTAATCTACACTGTAGCACTCAACACTTTGATGACCATTGTTACTCAGCTGATAGAGGTGTGCCTTGCCTGATGTCCTGTCGTACAGAACCTGTGAGTCGCTTTGGATAAAAGTGTCAGCTAAATGATCAATGTTGTTGATATCTTGTACATTTAGATAATTGTGCTGCAATTTTGGTGGTTGATAATTTTGCAATCATGGAGAGTATTAGTTGTTAAAAGAATAGTCTAAGGAAAGTCATGCATGTTATTGGTTATGAACAGAGAATAGAAGGAGGGGATTGTAAGTAGTTGTTTTCATCATTACTCTTTCATCTCGGGCACTTCTCTGATTCATGTGTCTTTTGAAAAGAGATGATGAAAACGACTGGTTAGTTATTGTTAGTATGGGAGTTAGGTAGATTTTCATAACTGCAAATTCATCACCGGTGTCTAATTCATGTTACTTAAGTGGTTCTCTGTTGGTCCACCAAGTCTGTGGTCAGAGTGTAGGCATACCCTGTGGGTTTCAAGTGCCCATCCAATGGTGTCTGCTATCGTCGTCTCTAGGTGTGGTCAGAGTCCTCTCTAGGCATTTGCATTGTTTTGTCTCCCAAGTGCCCACTCTGAAGAAATTTACATGTGGGTATTTGGATGCAGATTTGTTCCAAATGGTCAATCGATTGTCTCTCAGCTCTGCACTGTCTCTCGGTTGACATGCAAATTGTTGGATTTTCTGTCTTTTGTGATACAATTTGGGTGTAGTCATTCACTGTTTTGCATCTCGCCTCAGAGCCAGATCTGTAAATACAAACACATGTTAATTTTCCACTCTTTTCTAAGACCATCTGTTCTCCTTGACTGTCTGTGAGCCTAACAAAACATCAGATATTTCTCATCCATCCTGTCCTAGGATGCAATGATAGTGTTTATCATTTGTCAATCATATCGCACATGTACACAAGCATCATATGAATGTGGACTCACACACCTTGACTCATGTTTAAAAATGTCTTACAATGGAAAGGGCTAGTTATCTTTCATTGGTTCTTTAGCTAAACACATTAACTCAAGTGAATATAACCTAAACATCTTACTTTTAACATGATCTATGTTGTTTGTGTTCCAAGTTTTCAACATTGAAAGCTTATAAAGTCTAATCTAACGCTGTTTATGTGGACTACAATTCCTGTACTGCCATATATTGGGAACCGGAAGTGTTTGTTTAGCTCCCATGGTCAGTATGACCGGTACGCCCACAGATGTATTATAATTCTGAAACAGACATTGTAATTAGCTTTATGTGACTTATAATGTGTAAATTAAAGCACATAAACACTCAAGTGATCTGAGATAGTTGTAATTTGCTTTAACTGATAGTTGTGTATATGTACAGTTTCTACGTCAAATGACTCCCTTTTCTTGACTCCTTTTGTATCACAAAAAGTACTGAATTTGCAAATCTGGTATGTCATAAATGTACAGATGTAGCAGTACTGACTATCTGTCTGTCATGTATGTCATAATATGTTCTGATAAATTGAAAATGGGGGACCCTGATGTAAACAAATCTGGTATTGAAAATGGGGGACCCTGATGTAAACAAGACTAAAGTCTCTCTCTGGTCTGCATCCCCTTAACAATTGTGTATTGAGCTGTGCTGTATTGTACCCATTCTGCAATCTGTTAATAAAGTTTTCAATCAATCAATGCATCTATATTTATGATTGTCATACTCACCGGGGACAGCTGTTGTGTTGGGTTGGATCCGTTACGTGTCGTCAGCAACCCGCATCTCGCCACCTCAACTCAACATTTTCCAATAGCAGCGCGCACATACATATACAAATAAAACATATACTACACGTGGATTTCACGCACCCTTGGCCTTGGGTACATTACACTTTACGTTCGCTTATGGATAGTTTAATATAAAATAATCACTTCACGGCGCGCATAGCGTGACGTCATCGCTCCATGCGACGTTCGTGCGTTCCCATTCGCCTCGGAAATAACGCTTTGTAATTCATACAGTATTTTTCCACGAGCTCTCAATAGCCTGGAATTCCTATACCAGCGTTTTGTTACCGAATGAACGCGCCTGTGCATATGTGAAACGTAAACAAACTGAAACGATAAAACTATACTTCTCCAAATGGCCGTTCCCGTGGGCCGGTTTTGTTGATTCCGGAAATTACTATCCTAGTTTGTCGCGTGAACTGCACTTCAATGTTATTCTCTATATAACGGTACTAGTCTCTCAATGCTCGGCGCACGCAAATACAAACGAGACTTTAAACAGACAAAACAACAATAATACATATAAGTTAACGTGCGTGTATGTCTGACTGTATTGGATCGCTTGTTCGTTTAGTCGGCCAGCATCTGCTGCGACAAGGCATTTATCCCTTGATATATAACTACACATCGTTATTAAAATCATAACGACCGAACCTGACTTCGAAATTTACCAGCGATATATTAGATTATATATACCTTTTAATCACACTCACGGTCCCTTCGACCTGCGACTCGTTAAATGTACATTCACGTACTCCCGAGACAGGTCATCTTCCCGCTATCTGTATAATCAATTGGAATTCAATCCAAATACATCGTTTTCAGGAATGGAAGATATTGTGGGTTTAGTTTGAGGTTGAAACAATGAATATTATGACGCTACTCTGGTAATTAATAGGTTCCAATAGAGTAGCGTTTTCCATGGATATCACATCATAATAAGCCCACGCTTCTTGCCTTGTTGCCTATATTTTAGCCTGCATCAGCTAGACTTGGGTTAGCAAACCAACAACCGATTATTTTGTGCCCTAACTTTCGGTTTGGCAACAGCCAAATCCGGGAATAGCACAGACAACCCATCCTTTCAGAACATCTGTCCAGATAAGGACCCAGGTACACGCGTTTCCCCGGTACGATTCTCAATACAGATCAGATATATTAATGCACATTATTCTACTCAGCCATGATCTCAATATTGGACAACATTCTGTAATATTCACCTGGCACAGAGAAAAGCGGGAAGATTTTAATTCCTTCCATACATTTTGTCGACCATCCTATTATACTCACTTTTCTCTGTATAGTTGAATGATACAGCACGCCGGGAGGACGCAAAAAGTCCGTCACAAGTTCGTAGACGCCAATTGTGGGATATTCGTGGATATCCTGATGAAGAATGTCTCAGTCAACCGAGGCTTGGATAATAACAAGGTTTATTAACCAAACAGATAGAATACATAGAGAGAATGGCTGAGGCTCTCGCCCCAGGTGATCAGCTGAAATTACCCAGGTAAGACCTTGATTGTGGTCGGGAAGAGCCCTTTATAGTTCAACAAAGGGGGTGTGTGGTCCCATTTGATAGGTCAGATGGGGGGGAGGGGGTACAGGTTGGGGGGGGGGGTACAGGTAATGGGGACACAGGGGAGGGGAGTGTCTTATTCCACAGAGAGGGGGGGGGGCACAGGTAAAGGGAACACAGGGAGGGGGATATATTTACATGAGGACATAATTATACCACAGGTCTAATGTGGGTCTACTGTGGGTCTACTGTGGGTCTAATGTGGGTCTAATGTGGGTCTACTGTGGGTCTACTGTGGGTCTAATGTGGGTCTAATGTGGGTCTACTGTGGGTCTACTGTGGGTCTACTGTGGGTCTAATGTGGGTCTAATGTGGGTCTAATGTGGGTCTAATGTGGGTCTAATGTGGGTCTAATGTGGGTCTACTGTGGGTCTACTGTGGGTCTACTGTGGGTCTACTGTGGGTCTAATGTGGGTCTACTGTGGGTCTAATGTGGGTCTACTGTGGGTCTACTGTGGGTCTACTGTGGGTCTACTGTGGGTCTAATGTGGGTCTAATGGGGGTCTAATGGGGGTCTACTGTGGGTCTACTGTGGGTCTAATGTGGGTCTAATGTGGGTCTACTGTGGGTCTAATGTGGGTCTAATGTGGGTCTAATGTGGGTCTACTGTGGGTCTAATGTGGGTCTACTGTGGGTCTACTGTGGGTCTAATGTGGGTCTAATGTGGGTCTACTGTGGGTCTACTGTGGGTCTAATGTGGGTCTAATGTGGGTCTACTGTGGGTCTACTGTGGGTCTAATGTGGGTCTAATGTGGGTCTAATGTGGGTCTAATGTGGGTCTAATGTGGGTCTAATGTGGGTCTACTGTGGGTCTACTGTGGGTCTACTGTGGGTCTACTGTGGGTCTAATGTGGGTCTACTGTGGGTCTAATGTGGGTCTACTGTGGGTCTACTGTGGGTCTACTGTGGGTCTACTGTGGGTCTAATGTGGGTCTAATGTGGGTCTAATGTGGGTCTAATGTGGGTCTACTGTGGGTCTACTGTGGGTCTAATGTGGGTCTACTGTGGGTCTACTGTGGGTCTACTGTGGGTCTACTGTGGGTCTAATGTGGGTCTAATGTGGGTCTAATGTGGGTCTACTGTGGGTCTAATGTGGGTCTAATGTGGGTCTAATGTGGGTCTAATGTGGGTCTAATGTGGGTCTACTGTGGGTCTACTGTGGGTCTACTGTGGGTCTACTGTGGGTCTACTGTGGGTCTACTGTGGGTCTACTGTGGGTCTAATGTGGGTCTAATGTGGGTCTAATGTGGGTCTACTGTGGGTCTAATGTGGGTCTAATGTGGGTCTACTGTGGGTCTACTGTGGGTCTAATGTGGGTCTAATGTGGGTCTAATGTGGGTCTACTGTGGGTCTACTGTGGGTCTACTGTGGGTCTAATGTGGGTCTACTGTGGGTCTACTGTGGGTCTACTGTGGGTCTAATGTGGGTCTAATGTGGGTCTAATGTGGGTCTAATGTGGGTCTAATGTGGGTCTACTGTGGGTCTAATGTGGGTCTACTGTGGGTCTACTGTGGGTCTAATGTGGGTCTACTGTGGGTCTAATGTGGGTCTAATGTGGGTCTAATGTGGGTCTACTGTGGGTCTAATGTGGGTCTACTGTGGGTCTAATGTGGGTCTAATGTGGGTCTACTGTGGGTCTAATGTGGGTCTAATGTGGGTCTACTGTGGGTCTAATGTGGGTCTACTGTGGGTCTAATGTGGGTCTACTGTGGGTCTAATGTGGGTCTAATGTGGGTCTAATGTGGGTCTACTGTGGGTCTAATGTGGGTCTACTGTGGGTCTACTGTGGGTCTAATGTGGGTCTAATGTGGGTCTACTGTGGGTCTAATGTGGGTCTACTGTGGGTCTACTGTGGGTCTACTGTGGGTCTACTGTGGGTCTACTGTGGGTCTAATGTGGGTCTAATGGGGGTCTAATGGGGGTCTACTGTGGGTCTACTGTGGGTCTAATGTGGGTCTACTGTGGGTCTACTGTGGGTCTACTGTGGGTCTAATGTGGGTCTAATGTGGGTCTAATGTGGGTCTACTGTGGGTCTACTGTGGGTCTACTGTGGGTCTACTGTGGGTCTAATGTGGGTCTACTGTGGGTCTAATGTGGGTCTAATGTGGGTCTAATGTGGGTCTAATGTGGGTCTACTGTGGGTCTAATGTGGGTCTAATGTGGGTCTACTGTGGGTCTAATGTGGGTCTAATGTGGGTCTACTGTGGGTCTAATGTGGGTCTACTGTGGGTCTAATGTGGGTCTACTGTGGGTCTACTGTGGGTCTAATGTGGGTCTAATGTGGGTCTAATGTGGGTCTACTGTGGGTCTAATGTGGGTCTACTGTGGGTCTACTGTGGGTCTAATGTGGGTCTAATGTGGGTCTAATGTGGGTCTACTGTGGGTCTAATGTGGGTCTAATGTGGGTCTAATGTGGGTCTAATGTGGGTCTAATGTGGGTCTACTGTGGGTCTACTGTGGGTCTAATGTGGGTCTACTGTGGGTCTACTGTGGGTCTAATGTGGGTCTACTGTGGGTCTAATGTGGGTCTAATGTGGGTCTACTGTGGGTCTAATGTGGGTCTACTGTGGGTCTACTGTGGGTCTACTGTGGGTCTAATGTGGGTCTACTGTGGGTCTAATGTGGGTCTACTGTGGGTCTAATGTGGGTCTAATGTGGGTCTAATGTGGGTCTACTGTGGGTCTAATGTGGGTCTAATGTGGGTCTACTGTGGGTCTAATGTGGGTCTAATGTGGGTCTACTGTGGGTCTAATGTGGGTCTACTGTGGGTCTACTGTGGGTCTACTGTGGGTCTAATGTGGGTCTACTGTGGGTCTAATGTGGGTCTACTGTGGGTCTAATGTGGGTCTAATGTGGGTCTAATGTGGGTCTAATGTGGGTCTAATGTGGGTCTACTGTGGGTCTAATGTGGGTCTAATGTGGGTCTACTGTGGGTCTAATGTGGGTCTAATGTGGGTCTAATGTGGGTCTAATGTGGGTCTAATGTGGGTCTAATGTGGGTCTACTGTGGGTCTACTGTGGGTCTAATGTGGGTCTAATGTGGGTCTACTGTGGGTCTAATGTGGGTCTACTGTGGGTCTACTGTGGGTCTAATGTGGGTCTAATGTGGGTCTAATGTGGGTCTAATGTGGGTCTACTGTGGGTCTAATGTGGGTCTACTGTGGGTCTACTGTGGGTCTAATGTGGGTCTACTGTGGGTCTACTGTGGGTCTACTGTGGGTCTACTGTGGGTCTACTGTGGGTCTAATGTGGGTCTAATGTGGGTCTAATGTGGGTCTAATGTGGGTCTACTGTGGGTCTAATGTGGGTCTACTGTGGGTCTACTGTGGGTCTAATGTGGGTCTACTGTGGGTCTACTGTGGGTCTACTGTGGGTCTACTGTGGGTCTAATGTGGGTCTACTGTGGGTCTACTGTGGGTCTAATGTGGGTCTACTGTGGGTCTACTGTGGGTCTACTGTGGGTCTACTGTGGGTCTACTGTGGGTCTAATGTGGGTCTACTGTGGGTCTAATGTGGGTCTAATGTGGGTCTACTGTGGGTCTACTGTGGGTCTACTGTGGGTCTAATGTGGGTCTAATGTGGGTCTACTGTGGGTCTACTGTGGGTCTACTGTGGGTCTACTGTGGGTCTACTGTGGGTCTAATGTGGGTCTACTGTGGGTCTAATGTGGGTCTAATGTGGGTCTACTGTGGGTCTACTGTGGGTCTACTGTGGGTCTAATGTGGGTCTACTGTGGGTCTAATGTGGGTCTACTGTGGGTCTACTGTGGGTCTACTGTGGGTCTAATGTGGGTCTACTGTGGGTCTAATGTGGGTCTAATGTGGGTCTAATGTGGGTCTACTGTGGGTCTACTGTGGGTCTACTGTGGGTCTAATGTGGGTCTACTGTGGGTCTAATGTGGGTCTACTGTGGGTCTACTCTGGGTCTACTGTGGGTCTAATGTGGGTCTACTGTGGGTCTACTGTGGGTCTAATGTGGGTCTAATGTGGGTCTACTGTGGGTCTACTGTGGGTCTACTGTGGGTCTACTGTGGGTCTACTGTGGGTCTAATGTGGGTCTACTGTGGGTCTACTGTGGGTCTACTGTGGGTCTACTGTGGGTCTACTGTGGGTCTACTGTGGGTCTAATGTGGGTCTACTGTGGGTCTAATGTGGGTCTACTGTGGGTCTACTGTGGGTCTAATGGGGGTCTAATGTGGGTCTACTGTGGGTCTACTGTGGGTCTACTGTGGGTCTACTGTGGGTCTAATGTGGGTCTACTGTGGGTCTACTGTGGGTCTACTGTGGGTCTACTGTGGGTCTAATGTGGGTCTACTGTGGGTCTAATGTGGGTCTACTGTGGGTCTAATGTGGGTCTACTGTGGGTCTAATGTGGGTCTACTGTGGGTCTACTGTGGGTCTACTGTGGGTCTACTGTGGGTCTAATGTGGGTCTACTGTGGGTCTACTGTGGGTCTACTGTGGGTCTAATGTGGGTCTACTGTGGGTCTACTGTGGGTCTAATGTGGGTCTACTGTAGGTCTAATGGGGGTCTAATGTGGGTCTACTGTGGGTCTAATGTGGGTCTAATGTGGGTCTACTGTGGGTCTAATGTGGGTCTACTGTGGGTCTAATGTGGGTCTAATGTGGGTCTACTGTGGGTCTAATGTGGGTCTAATGTGGGTCTAATGTGGGTCTAATGTGGGTCTAATGGGGGTCTAATGTGGGTCTAATGTGGGTCTAATGTGGGTCTAATGTGGGTCTAATGTGGGTCTAATGTGGGTCTAATGTGGGTCTAATGTGGGTCTACTGTGGGTCTAATGTGGGTCTAATGGGGGTCTAATGTGGGTCTACTGTGGGTCTAATGTGGGTCTAATGGGGGTCTAATGTGGGTCTACTGTGGGTCTAATGTAGGTCTAATGTGGGTCTACTGTGGGTCTAATGTGGGTCTAATGTGGGTCTAATGTGGGTCTACTGTGGGTCTAATGTGGGTCTAATGTGGGTCTACTGTGGGTCTACTGTGGGTCTAATGTGGGTCTACTGTGGGTCTAATGTGGGTCTAATGTGGGTCTAATGTGGGTCTACTGTGGGTCTAATGTGGGTCTAATGGGGGTCTAATGTGGGTCTACTGTGGGTCTAATGTGGGTCTAATGTGGGTCTACTGTGGGTCTAATGTGGGTCTAATGTGGGTCTACTGTGGGTCTAATGTGGGTCTAATGTGGGTCTAATGTGGGTCTAATGTGGGTCTAATGTGGGTCTAATGTGGGTCTACTGTGGGTCTAATGTGGGTCTAATGTGGGTCTACTGTGGGTCTACTGTGGGTCTACTGTGGGTCTAATGTGGGTCTAATGTGGGTCTACTGTGGGTCTAATGTGGGTCTAATGTGGGTCTACTGTGGGTCTAATGTGGGTCTACTGTGGGTCTAATGTGGGTCTAATGTGGGTCTACTGTGGGTCTAATGTAGGTCTAATGTGGGTCTACTGTGGGTCTAATGTGGGTCTACTGTGGGTCTAATGTGGGTCTACTGTGGGTCTAATGTGGGTCTAATGTGGGTCTACTGTGGGTCTAATGTGGGTCTACTGTGGGTCTAATGTGGGTCTACTGTGGGTCTACTGTGGGTCTAATGTGGGTCTACTGTGGGTCTAATGTGGGTCTACTGTGGGTCTACTGTGGGTCTACTGTGGGTCTACTGTGGGTCTACTGTGGGTCTACTGTGGGTCTACTGTGGGTCTAATGTGGGTCTAATGTGGGTCTACTGTGGGTCTACTGTGGGTCTACTGTGGGTCTACTGTGGGTCTACTGTGGGTCTAATGTGGGTCTACTGTGGGTCTAATGTGGGTCTAATGTGGGTCTACTGTGGGTCTAATGTGGGTCTACTGTGGGTCTACTGTGGGTCTACTGTGGGTCTAATGTGGGTCTAATGTGGGTCTAATGTGGGTCTAATGTGGGTCTACTGTGGGTCTACTGTGGGTCTAATGTGGGTCTACTGTGGGTCTAATGTGGGTCTACTGTGGGTCTAATGTGGGTCTACTGTGGGTCTAATGTGGGTCTAATGTGGGTCTACTGTGGGTCTAATGTGGGTCTACTGTGGGTCTACTGTGGGTCTAATGTGGGTCTACTGTGGGTCTAATGTGGGTCTACTGTGGGTCTAATGTGGGTCTAATGTGGGTCTAATGTGGGTCTACTGTGGGTCTACTGTGGGTCTACTGTGGGTCTAATGTGGGTCTACTGTGGGTCTAATGTGGGTCTACTGTGTGTCTAATGTGGGTCTACTGTGGGTCTACTGTGGGTCTACTGAGGGTCTAATGTGGGTCTACTGTGGGTCTACTGTGGGTCTAATGTGGGTCTACTGTGGGTCTAATGTGGGTCTACTGTGGGTCTAATGTGGGTCTACTGTGGGTCTACTGTGGGTCTAATGTGGGTCTAATGTGGGTCTAATGTGGGTCTACTGTGGGTCTACTGTGGGTCTAATGTGGGTCTAATGTGGGTCTAATGTGGGTCTAATGTGGGTCTACTGTGGGTCTAATGTGGGTCTACTGTGGGTCTACTGTGGGTCTAATGTGGGTCTACTGTGGGTCTACTGTGGGTCTAATGTGGGTCTACTGTGGGTCTAATGTGGGTGTAATGTGGGTCTACTGTGGGTCTACTGTGGGTCTACTGTGGGTCTACTGTGGGTCTAATGTGGGTCTAATGTGGGTCTACTGTGGGTCTAATGTGGGTCTACTGTGGGTCTAATGTGGGTGTAATGTGGGTCTACTGTGGGTCTAATGTGGGTCGACCTAATGTGGGTCTAATGGGGGTCTACTGTGGGTCTACTGTGGGTCTAATGTGGGTCGACCTAATGTGGGTCTAATGTGGGTCTACTGTGGGTCTAATGTGGGTCTACTGTGGGTCTACTGTGGGTCTACTGTGGGTCTACTGTGGGTCTAATGTGGGTCTACTGTGGGTCTAATGTGGGTCTACCTAATGTGGTTCTAATAAGGGTCTACCTAATGTGGGTCTAATGTGGGTCTACCTAATGTGGTTCTAATAAGGGTCTACCTAATGTGGTTCTAATAAGGGTCTCCCTAATGTGGTTCTAATAAGGGTCTACCTAATGGGGTTCTAATAAGGGTCTCCCTAATGTGGTTCTAATAAGGGTCTCCCTAATGTGGTTCTAATAAGGGTCTCCCTAATGTGGTTCTAATAAGGGTCTCCCTAATGTGGTTCTAATAAGGGTCTCCCTAATGTGGTTCTAATAAGGGTCTCCCTAATGTGGGCCTAATAAGGGTCTACCTAATGTGGTTCTACCTAATGGGGTTCTAATAAGGGTCTCCCTAATGTGGGTCTAGAGCTGTTTCCCCGAAGCCTGTTTTTGGGCTTCGAACTTCGTCAGGGTTTTTTGAACGGACGTTCGAACCTTTTTTATAAATATCCTCAAACTAAATCCTCAATTTGAATAAAGTGATTAATCTGATTAAATTAGTCTTTTCTTTTTATTAAATCAACTTTCTTTAATGAATATAACTTGGTTTAAACAGAATGAACATAAGAAAATATATATATATATTTAAAATTTATAAAAAAAAAATGTAATTCGAATGTTGATTTAGAATTCGAATGCCAACGTAACGAACGGAGGTCCGAACATTCGAACGTTTGGGCTTCAGCCCTGTAGGGTCGACCTAATGTGGGTCTAATGTGGGTCTACTGTGGGTCTACTGTGGGTCTAATGTGGGTCTACTGTGGGTCTAATGTGGGTCTACTGTGGGTCTAATGTGGGTCTAATGTGGGTCTACTGTGGGTCTAATGTGGGTCTACTGTGGGTCTACTGTGGGTCTAATGTGGGTCTACTGTGGGTCTAATGTGGGTCTACTGTGGGTCTAATGTGGGTCTAATGTGGGTCTAATGTGGGTCTACTGTGGGTCTACTGTGGGTCTACTGTGGGTCTAATGTGGGTCTACTGTGGGTCTAATGTGGGTCTACTGTGTGTCTAATGTGGGTCTACTGTGGGTCTACTGTGGGTCTACTGAGGGTCTAATGTGGGTCTACTGTGGGTCTACTGTGGGTCTAATGTGGGTCTACTGTGGGTCTAATGTGGGTCTACTGTGGGTCTAATGTGGGTCTACTGTGGGTCTACTGTGGGTCTAATGTGGGTCTAATGTGGGTCTAATGTGGGTCTACTGTGGGTCTACTGTGGGTCTAATGTGGGTCTAATGTGGGTCTAATGTGGGTCTAATGTGGGTCTACTGTGGGTCTAATGTGGGTCTACTGTGGGTCTACTGTGGGTCTAATGTGGGTCTACTGTGGGTCTACTGTGGGTCTAATGTGGGTCTACTGTGGGTCTAATGTGGGTGTAATGTGGGTCTACTGTGGGTCTACTGTGGGTCTACTGTGGGTCTACTGTGGGTCTAATGTGGGTCTAATGTGGGTCTACTGTGGGTCTAATGTGGGTCTACTGTGGGTCTAATGTGGGTGTAATGTGGGTCTACTGTGGGTCTAATGTGGGTCGACCTAATGTGGGTCTAATGGGGGTCTACTGTGGGTCTACTGTGGGTCTAATGTGGGTCGACCTAATGTGGGTCTAATGTGGGTCTACTGTGGGTCTAATGTGGGTCTACTGTGGGTCTACTGTGGGTCTACTGTGGGTCTACTGTGGGTCTAATGTGGGTCTACTGTGGGTCTAATGTGGGTCTACCTAATGTGGTTCTAATAAGGGTCTACCTAATGTGGGTCTAATGTGGGTCTACCTAATGTGGTTCTAATAAGGGTCTACCTAATGTGGTTCTAATAAGGGTCTCCCTAATGTGGTTCTAATAAGGGTCTACCTAATGGGGTTCTAATAAGGGTCTCCCTAATGTGGTTCTAATAAGGGTCTCCCTAATGTGGTTCTAATAAGGGTCTCCCTAATGTGGTTCTAATAAGGGTCTCCCTAATGTGGTTCTAATAAGGGTCTCCCTAATGTGGTTCTAATAAGGGTCTCCCTAATGTGGGCCTAATAAGGGTCTACCTAATGTGGTTCTACCTAATGGGGTTCTAATAAGGGTCTCCCTAATGTGGGTCTAGAGCTGTTTCCCCGAAGCCTGTTTTTGGGCTTCGAACTTCGTCAGGGTTTTTTGAACGGACGTTCGAACCTTTTTTATAAATATCCTCAAACTAAATCCTCAATTTGAATAAAGTGATTAATCTGATTAAATTAGTCTTTTCTTTTTATTAAATCAACTTTCTTTAATGAATATAACTTGGTTTAAACAGAATGAACATAAGAAAATATATATATATATTTAAAATTTATAAAAAAAAAATGTAATTCGAATGTTGATTTAGAATTCGAATGCCAACGTAACGAACGGAGGTCCGAACATTCGAACGTTTGGGCTTCAGCCCTGTAGGGTCGACCTAATGTGGGTCTAATGTGGGTCTACTGTGGGTCTACTGTGGGTCTAATGTGGGTCTACTGTGGGTCTAATGTGGGTCTAATGTGGGTCTACTGCAGTCTAGCGCATTCCCACCAGCCTTTGTTGTGTGTCAGTGGTCATTTGGCTCTTATCTGGGCATACCGTACTATACTACTCTAGTACTAATTCATATATTGTATACCCAGTTGTAATCACCTGTACATTGTACATTACTATTGCACTTATACTGTATATATCCACATCTGTCTGTAGTGTACATACCTCCTGCATAATATAATCCTTTTTACATATCTGTAGATACTATATCTGTACATATCCCTTACCTACTCTTACTAGTTACGCTGCTGGCCAGTATGACTTACTACCATAGTGTCTTTATAGCTGTATCACTGTACATATCAATACTACAACTCTGTACATACATCCGATTAGCACTATTACTCTAATTTATACATTTTGCATGCCGGGTTGGATGCCGAATTTATTTTCGTTGTACTGTCCTTGTGCTGTATGATGACAATACCATGTGAATCTAATCTAATCTACCGCAGAGAGACGCGTATACCTGTATAGTATGCATATAGCATCGGTGGGCTACACCGGCATCCTACCATCCTTTGTATTTCAGCAGTGATTTGTCCATTAGGTAAATATACTGTGTGTATCCTGTGTGAGATGTGGGTTTATGCTGCCAGCGGGTGTTTTGATCCTGCCGTCGTCTCGCGTAGCGGCAGCCACTTCAGTGGTAATTAGGCTGCAAGCGAGAAGGGAGGTTATATACTCGCTATACGTAACCCGGGTGCTACGACTACGACGTGACCACACTACTGAGCAACTCAGAGGAGAGAGAGAGAGGGAGGGAGGGAGGGGGGAGGGAGAGAGGGGGGGAGAGAGAGAGAGAGAGGGAGAGGGAGGGAGGGAGGGGGGGAGAGAGAGAGGGGAGGGAGGGGAGAGATAGAGGGGAGAGAGGGGGGGGAGAGAGGGAGAGGTAGAGAGAGAGGGAGGGAGGGAGGGGAGAGAGGGAGGGAGGGAGGGAGAGAAAGAGGGGGAGGGAGAGAAAAAGGGAGAGAGAGAGTGAGAGAGTGATTGTGTGCGTGGCTCTGTATCTCTGTGTGTGTGTGTGTGTGCGTGCGTGTGTGTCTGTATCTGTGTGTGTGTGTGTCTGTATCTGTGTGTGTGTGTGTGTGTGTGTGTATCTGTGTGCGTGCGTGCGTGCGTGCGTGCGTGTGTGTGTGTGTGTGTGTGTGTGTGTGTGTGTGTATCTGTGTGCGTGCGTGCGTGCGCGCGTGCGTGTGTGTGTGTGTGTGTGTGTGTGTGTGTGTGTGTGTGTGTGTGTGTGTGTGTGTGTGTGTGTGTGTGTGTGTGTGTGTGTGTGTGTGTGTGTGTGTGTGTGTGAACGCCAGGAGGTAACAGCCAGCTATCAGGGCCGTCTCTGCAAAACTACACAGCAGCCGATATCGAACGGAGGACAGTCTGTCTGGACGAGGAGCTTTATCTGATTCAGTGTAATGTACATGTACTACTATGGTGTTATACATACAGTATAGCCTATAGCGGGAGTACATTTACCTGCAATGTACATTTAAACTATGGTATTATACATATAACCTATAGTGTGAGTACATTTACCTGCAATGTACATGTACCACTATGGTATTACGTCATAACATGCCTAATATGTTTTTTTTTCATGCTACCACAATATCAATATGAATTAGATATTTTGCTGAGCCCTAATCTAGACCAATACTACCGCGTACTGTACTGTAGGTCTTCATGAAGCCGTGGATGATTTGAACGTGATGTGCAGCTCAACAGACCAGAGCGTGGCAACAACAACAACAACAACAACAACAACAACAACAACAACAACATGGCCGAGGCGACTCACTCTCCACTGGTCCATGATCCACGCTGGAGCGTCCTGATACACCACACGCTGCGTGAGGCGGGCACACACACCAGCCGTGCGTGAAGACGGGCGTGAGGCGGGCGTGAGGCGGGCGGGCGGGCGGGCGTGAGGCGGGCGTGAGGCGGGCGGGCGGGCGTGAGGCGGGCGTGAGGCGGGCGTGAGGCGGGCGGGCGGGCGACCAGCGCTTCACTTTCGCTCCCATGTTAACGGACGTAGCTGTGCTCACTGGCCGCGCGCGATCGTGTACGAACACGATCGCTTTGGTTGGATTCAGAGGCGTGCGCCGCCACGCGCATTTTCACAGAAACACACTCAATATCTGCATTATTACCACATATATAGATGTTGTTCAACCAGCTAATGTGTCTGTATCTTTCCCCTTATTACTATACTTTTACTATACTTTTGCAGGAGTACGGTCACACTGATTTAATCATCGTAAAAACCGCAAGAAATGACTAAATCCAGATTCAACCCTGCCATTGGAAAGAGGAGCATTTTCCATATCCATAGATGTATGATTTGGCCATAATAAGGTCAAGGTCAAGTTCAAGGTCAAATATGAATTTATAATTAAAGTCGATCATTAATTACTGTATCTACAAATCCTTCTGTTTAATCATCTTCCCGCGGTTCATTTGCTTAGATTTTTTGTACACATGATCTCAATAAGGTGGTGAATGAGCTCAGTGAGCATTTTCTCCTACCCGTATACATTTTTGATCATCATCATCAAAATCATAAATCATAATTAATCGTAATTAATTTATTCATTACAATTGAATAATTACTAGTAACAGACACAATATTTCTGACACTGGAAATACATACCCCCAGGTCCCTAGATGTTCCTAGATACCAAGAACATGCAAATTGACCTTGCAGAAGTGGAGCAATCTTCCATTTACTTAGGCATGTACCTTTAGGCGAAAAAGGGTCTACAGATTAACAGGTTAATGAGATAATAACGGGTTATACATGCAAAATGATGACAATAGAACACTGGAACTGGCTATCTTTAAAAAAAATCTTCGAACGGGGACTGACTTCGCATATAGACTATATAGGCATTTGGAGCTGTTCCAATGTGCCCTCCTCCTCCTCCGTGCGCTTCCCCCCCGCCCCGCTCTGAAGTCGGACGCCGCGTGCCCGCCCGGCCACGCACGCGTGTTATCGCGCGGAACCCTGCGAGTGGGTGCACACGTGCGTGGCCGGTGTGCGTGGGCTGTGAGAGCAGGCTGTCTTTACACTCTGGGTGAAAGGTCGCGGTCCCGAGGCGGCTGATTCCACCGACGTAAAAAAACATCTCCAGCGTCGCAACGACGCAGCTTTTTAGACACTCTCTCCGCTGCCACACGTCCACCCCGGCTGCCACACGTCGAGATCCGACATTCAAACAGGCTGATATTAATAACACAGAGGGGGCAATTAGGGCCGAGGGTTGTAATTTGTTGACAGGATTTTCAGTAATGAGTTGCTGAGCTCAAGCGATTACGGTATTCCCCAAACAACATTTGACATATGATCGGAAATGGCTTCCCCCCCCGCTCGAACAAACCGGCGTAGCCCGGGTCGCCTTTTTTCCCGGTGGCACAGCGGGGGGGGGGGGGGGGGGGGGGGGGTTGGGGGGGGGGGTGAACGGAGGAATAAAGGGCGTATCTGTCTCTTTTATTTTTTTTAATTTGGAGTAGGGCTGGGCGATATGGCCTCTATTTCAGATAATGAAATTAAATGTCT
>NW_028171548.1:0-42326 GCF_963971535.1 Notolepis coatsorum
CCACTGATATATATATATTTACATATATTAGCTACATAAATATACTGTAACAGGTTAAGCCTTTGAACATTAAGGCAACTAGGTAAATAAAATATTGCTCCACTTCTACAAGGACATTTGCATATTCTTGGTATCTAGGGACATCCATGGACCTCAGGGAACGTAATCACAGTGTCAGAAATATTGTGTCTATTACTAGTCTTGTTTAAATTGTGAAGAAAGGAGAATATGAATTAAGATTTTTCTTTGCATCTTTGACAGTGAATAACACCATGCTAATAATGACCAAACATTAAAAACTGCCACTGATCTCGTTCAGTACCTTCTTGAGATCATGTGTACAAAAAAATCTAAGGAAATTAATAAAGGGAAGATGATTAAACCGAAGGTTCTGTAGATACAGTACTGAATTCTCCCATCCGGACCAATGCCATTAGAAATATTATTATAGAATAGGAGGCGTATAAATTACCTTATTATAGCCAATTCGCACATTTGTATATATATTTACATAAATATACTGCAACAGGTTAAGCCTTTGAACATTAAGGCAACTTAAAGGAACACTCCCAACATTTTGGGAAATTAGCTTATTAAACATCTTCCCTGGAGTTAGACATGCATTCATTTAGGGATGGGTACCGAATTCGGTACTTTTGAGCTACCGAACCAAAACACGTCGGTACTACCGAGTATCTAATCAAGTAAGAAACAGAAAAAAAAAAAATAATAATAAAAACCTTTTTTTTCCCTTTTTTTTCATGTCAACGTTCACACGCACAATATATGCTTACCTAGGATTTGACTTGATTCAACAACAAAGCAGTCGGAGCAATGACAAGCCAAAAACTGTCGAAATTGTAGTTATTTGAAGTTTGGATATTTTTTTTTCGACTGAGGTAGGTAAATAAAATTTCTTGAGACTAAAGTACCGAAAAAAGGTACCGTTGGGTACCGGTATCGATTCACAGGTACCGGTATCGGTTCAAATGTGACAGGTACCCATCCCTACATGCATTGCATTAGGCTTAGGGAACACCTGGACCGTTAGCCTAGCTTAGCTTCATCCGTGGAAGTAGGTGCTACATTAAGCCTAGTTCCCAATAGTCACGAAATACACTCCAAATACAATACCTCTCCTATCTCTCCTCTGCTCTCTGCCTCTAGACATTTTTTTTATTCTGTTATCTGTTCCAACATACCCAATATGACACGGTAGAGGGCAGTCTCCTTAAAGGCCCTCTTGTCTCGTAGACCACCCCCTTTTAAATTAAAACGGGACATGACTGCATTTGTCATGAGTCTCTAAGAGAAAGTTATGACATTAATAATTCAAGCAATTCAACAAGTGACTAGTCAAAACAAATACAAATTGAAGGGAAAAGCTGTACTAGGACTACAAGTGTATCACCAGTTTCATAAAACCCCTTCCTCCCATTGTTTTTTGTTGCATGATGATCATGAACACATTTATTATGCATTCTATTTTTTGTTTAAATGTCAACATCATCTGTCCATCCTCAGTACATTTACTATCAATATAATATACGCGTCTGACTTCATCTGGTCTTTCCAAACATAAACACAGAAAGTGAGAACGCATGCCTGCCTGCCTCAACCTGCATCTTTGTACATGCATATAAATACCTGTCCATCATCTTGTTAGTGCAGTCGCGGACACTCTTTCCCCCGATCCCCGTCAATGTGGATATCTGAATAAGAAAAAACCAAATGACATGTATATTAATGTAACATCATGTACAATACAATTTAAATCCTTTGAACATATGAGTCAGTAATCCCTATCCTAGGAAAAGATTTAAAAGTCACCATTTTTGTCCTGATGTCCGCCCTCCCAAGGTCCTCCTCAAGCAGGTTTAACGCCTCCTCTGTCTGGCAGGGGTGTATGTCGACCCTCCCATCCGGATGAATTTCTTTGTGGAGTTTTTTGATATCATCCTTGATTTCCAGGAGGGTCTCCATCACTTTTCTCTGGAACCCTGATATAAATGACAATTATTAGTTAAATGTAGTGAAAACATTCCGTACTTCAAATAACCGCAAATATTGTGCAAAACAACTCAAACCGTTTGTGACTGAGGGCGTTTTAATGTATTCTCCCATACTTCACAGAGGAATAAACTCAAATTACATGCTAAGATTTTATCACTGTTAGTTGTTGAAACAACGGTCACCAGTGTCTAGGCATTTTTACCCAACTGTAAGAATGTTTACACCAGCAATAACTTATAATATGGTCAATTCTATTTATAATCTTAGTCTTTTCAGGCAGAGGAAATTTCAAATTTGTCTCTCCTGGGAGTGGGCCTTGTCTGGGGTACATCTGAAACAAGTACAGAATATTTCTGTGACATGCTACAGAAGCTTCAATACACGGGTGCGTTTATGGGGGACCCTGATGTAAACAAGACGAAAGTCTTTCTCTGGTCTGCATGCCCTTAACAATTGTATGTATTGAGCTGTACTGTACCCATTCTGCAATATGTTAATAAAGTTTTAAATCAATCAATCAATAAATAGCTTTTTTATGAAACTATTGTATATTTGTATGTCTCTAAATGTTTTGATGAATTGAAAATAGAAGACCCTTATGTAAAAAAGCCGAAAGTCTTTTTCTAGTCTACATCCTCCAGTCCACTGTTGTTGTATTGAGCTGTACTGTATTGTACCCATTCTGCAATCGTTAATAACGTTGTCATTCATTCAATCATTCAGCCGGCAACAGAATAATTTTGATTGACAGTCGAGTCTGCCAATTACGTCACATCGCTTGCACCCGCCCTGCTGTTCTTAGCACCAATCGGCAAGCGCTATGCGTTTTTTACTTTCCTGAAAGTCCTCCATTGATTTTGATGAGAGCTCAGCTCAACGACAATTGTCATAGCACCACGACATTGTGTCGCACTGTACAGCCTTGGTTGTAGGCTAAAGTTTAAAAAAAAAATGTATCCAATTTGTATTGATTAATTTAGGAGTGAAATGCAAATGAAGGTTGAAATCACTACTCACAACGTTGCTCCCAGATATAATTTTTCACTCGCAACGGCCAAATTAATAGGCAATTTGCGATCATCTCGTCGCAGTGTACAGCCCTGCAAACATTAGAGCTGCTACGTCAGCCATCAAATGTTACAGCTAACACTAGTTGCGTTAATCAACGCAACTAATACCAACAGCAGTGGAAACAAGAGATGGTGGGATGATGTCACAATTTACCAGCTCTGGTGTAGAACCAGTTCTCATCATTAGGGGCCAGCTCCTTGTGTTTAGCCAGCTTGACCAGGTCCACCCAGTCTGGCACCTTCAGCTTTCCTGACCTGGTGACAGAAGAAATGTATCATAACAGGAGGCCCTGTGGAATATGCTTTTTTTATATTATTTTAATAGTGTGACTGTCACACCATTGGAGGAAATTAATTAAGTCAACTCACTTTTTCAGGAAGGCCGCAAGGGCACGAACAAACTCCTGTAGGTTCACATCTTTCACTGACGCCCGGCATCTGGACACATGCAACAGAACGTTACATTTTAAATAGGGATTAACATAAGTATTTGACCTCTAGACTAATGTACAAGTGTCTTCTCAATACAAGTATATTCGATTTAGTTACACAGGATATTGGCAGCAGGTCACAGCATAATTTAAGCTGCAGTTGCCATATCTGACATTGAAAATGGGGGACCCTGATGTAAACAAGACGCAAGTCTTTCTCTGGTCTGCATCCCCTTAACAATTGTGTGTATTGAGCTGTACTGTATTGTACCCATTCTGCAATCTGTTAATAAAGTTTTCAATCAATCAATGACATGGTGTGAGCGACACATTCCCGATTCATAAAGGGACTAACGTTGTTAGCTAAACATGGGCTAAATAAGATAACTGTGAGGGTACACTTGCAAGATCTCCTATTAGGTTACGTAGCCACTTGGTCATTATTCCTACCGGCGAGATATGCGACAGTAATGTTACACAGCTAGTGTCAGACTGGGGCTTACGTTAGCATATGCTAACATGATAGCCTAGCTTTGAGACTAGCGCGGTTAATACCATGAACATAAACAATCTGAGGCTAAATAATACAGCCTATGATGGCCACAACAATGCGCAGATTTGAATAAAATAGTGACAGTATTCCTAATTGTACACTATTCTACATAAGAGCAGCTAGCTAGCAGGCCTCAACGCGGTAGCATAGGGGCAGCCATCACTGAAATGATCGTAGTGTGCGTGCAACATGTAAGATCTAACAATTTTTTATAGAAATACAAGCACGTACACTCGTATGAACCAACTACACATGCCATTCGATATATAGTAGTCAACCCGGTTACGTTTCGAGAGGGAATAGTAATGGGCTTGGCCACATTTTATTAAAATAACAGAGAGACATTTACCTTGCTTGTGGACAGCGAAGGGGAACCAGGGTGGAAGTGGAACGGGGTTTCCAACCCGTGTTAAAACGGGCGACTCTCATGCGATTACGCGAGACGTCCGCGTTGCCCCCTCCCTCTCAGCACCACTCATTGATTGATTGATTGATTGATTGATTGATTGATTGAAAAGTTTATTAACAGATTGCAGAATGGGTACACAGTACAACTCAATACACACAATTGTTAAGGGGATGCAGACCACTGAAATACTTTCATCTTGTTTACATCAGGGTCCCCCATTTTCAATTCATCATAACATAATATGACATACATTTTTTAATTTTACCTTTATTTTACCAGGTAGTCACTTGAGATCAAAGATCTCTTTTTCGAGCAAGACCTGGCCAAAATGGCAGCAAAACAAAAACAAACATACAAATACACAAAACACAGACAGAGACATAAAAGGCAAAGTGGGGCAAGGGGATACATTTGAGCTGCAGCTAACTGAATGGGATTGGGGGAGATTGGATTTATGACATACCAGATTTACAAATACAGTACTGTTTGTGATACAAAAAGAGTTAAAAAAAAGAAAAAAAAGAAGAGAGTATATACATTTGACGAAGAGACTGTACAATGTATAGGAGGTGGGGTGGGGGGGGTTGGGTAGGTGGGGTGGGGGAGGCGGACTGTACATTGGAGGTGGTTGGGTGGGGCGGGGGGTGGGTAGGCGCGGGGGGGGGGGTAACTGTACATTGGATTATCGACGAAACCTTACTAGGTCCAAGAAGAGGGTCTTGTGTATTACTGGGTTAGGACATTTACTGTACATTGGAGGGGGTTGGGTTAGGATATTCACAGGGGCCAGTTTCGAATTGCAGTCTCCCGTAGGTGCTCCTTGAGAGTGGTTTTAAAAGTGGGTAGTGATTCACATTCCTTTACAGCTGTGGGTAGGGCGTTCCACATATTATGCACATATTCTTGAGGATACTACATATATGCAGTGAAAGGGTTAACATACTGTGTATTGTCGCAGTGAAAGGGTTAAGTGTGGCAGTGAAAGGGTTAACAATTGTGTGTATTGAGCTGTACTGTACTGTCCCCATTATGCAATCTGTTAATAAAAAATTTCAATCAAGGCTAGGCTAAATTCGGTCTAGAATGGGGTGAAAAGTGAAAGTTTGGTAGACGTCTATTCTAGACGTGTTTTGAACGTCTAAGCTTAGACGTTTAAAATCAGTCTAGAATGGGGTGAAAAGTGAAAGTTTGGTAGACGTCTATTCTAGACGTGTTTCGAACGTCTAAGCTTAGACGTGTTTTGAACGTCTAAGCGTAGACGTTGTTTCAACGTCATGACATAGACGTCTAAGATCAGTCTAAAGTGGGGTGAAAAGTGAAAGTTTGGTAGACGTCTAAGCTTAGACGTGTTTTGAACGTCTAAGCTTAGACGTTGTTTCAACGTCATGACATAGACGTCTAAGATCAGTCTAAAGTGGGGTGAAAAGTGAAAGTTGGGTAGACGTCTAAGCTTAGGCGTGTTTTGAACGTCTAAGCTTAGACGTTGTTTCAACGTCATGACATAGACGTCTAAAATCAGTCTAAAGTGGGGTGAAAAGTTAAAGTTTGGTAGACGTCTAAGCTTAGACGTGTTTTGAACGTCTAAGCTTAGACGTTTAAACAATGTCTAAAATGGGGTGAAAAGTGAAAGTTTGGTAGACGTCTAAGCTTAGACAAGATTCTCCTGGGCTAAATGAGAGCTATGGATAGACACACACACACACACACACACACACACACACACACACACACACACACACACACACACACACACACACACACACACACACACACACACACACACACACACACACACACACACACACACACACACACACACAGTCAGAAGAACGGTCAGACATGTTATTTAATCAGGCAGGATTGTGATCAGTCAGGTTTCCCAGCACTATCAGCGCCACCTGCTGATCAAATGGCAAACCATCTGCACAGCAGACTCACCATGGTCTTTTAAACGTCTATTCAACGTAAAATTGCTCAGAGGGCAGCTTCCCCATTACACTCGCCTCCCTAAACTCACGCCCCTCAGTACATCTGGGTCACATCTGCATGTGCATATTTTTCATATTTGGAGATGTTAAGGCATTGAAATAATATACTTATTGCATAGTTTAAAATACGTCTAAGCTTAGACAAGATTATCCTGGTCTAAATGCGAGCGATGGATAGACGTCACATAAAATCTTCGAAAATATCATGCTCATATATTTGTAGGTACGTTTACAGGACGTCTGTGGTTCATATTTTTCATATTGGGAGATGTTAATGCATTGAAATAATATACTTATTGCATAGTTTAAAATACGTCTACAAAAAAACACGATTTGGCTCGGTTATACGAGAGCTATGCAAAAACGCTTGGTTGAAAAGACGTCTTTTGCTCACTGGGATGCCTTCCTCCTTAAGCACCTCAAAGTAACCAGAGCGCACAACATAGCGCTGGCATACTCTAATTCACAGACTCCCTACTCTGATGCCCTGGTGGCCCTCGACGCGCGTTACGGACGTACATGGGACTATGTCATTCAGGAGATACGGGAGATTGAACGTCTCCCCCCAGCTAAAGACAATCGAGCCCTGGACGACCTATCCATTAAAGTACAATCCCTGGTAGGGATGCTCGGGTCACAACGAGAGAAGGGGATGTACGAGTTGTACGCCAACTCCAACGTGGAGCGGATATTAGAGAAGCTCCCCCCATCCCGCCAAGAACGTTTTCGGCGGCAAAGAAATCACCGTGACCCCAACGGCCCAGAACAATCACTCCTAGACCTTGCTGACTTCCTAGCCAGAGAGGTCAGCAGCCTACGGATCGACACCTTCGCGTGGGGCGGCTCAAACACTAAAGAGGGACCGAGAAGGTTTAAAGACCAAAGCAGGCCCATCACCGTGATGCACCAGGCCGAGTCGGTGCCGCGACAAAAGAGCCATAACCCCCCCCCCCCCCACGCTAAGGGAAAATGGAAGATCAGATGCCAATATTGCGACAACGAACACTGGCTGTCACAATGCGACGCATTTAAGAAACTGACCGCCGAAGAAGTGAGTCAGTGGATTAAAGCGAACCGCCGCTGCTTCCGCTGCGCGCGCAGCCACATGGCAGTTGAGTGCCGCCTCAAGAAAAAGTGCGGCAAGTGTGACGGCGCCAACCTAGAAGCCCTACACGAGAGCAACAAACGGAGACCCGCCCCACAAAGCAGCTCACGAGCAGAAGTACTCTACATAGACCCTGCGAAGAGCGGGAGCTCCCGGGTGCTCCTCAAGGTGGTGCGAGTGCTCCTCAGTTACGGGGACAAGGCACTCGACACCTACGCCGTCCTCGACGACGGGTCGGAGAAGACTCTCCTCCTCGCTTCCGCCGCGACCCAGTTGGGCCTGCGGGGTCCAGAGGAGACCATGACAATCCGTACCATTCGTACCATCCGTACCATTCGTCGATTAGAATGGCAAAGCACTATTTAGAATGTGTTTTTATTTCAAAAGCGAATATCTTTTTACAAGTGCTAAATTTCAAGCCTGCAACCTTACTAAGACAGTCTAAATAGCCCTACAATGCAGATAATGGCATTAGAATGGCAAAGCACTGTTTAGAATGTGTTTTTATTTCAAAAGCGAATATCTTTTTACAAGTGCTAAATTTCAAGCCTGCAACCTTACTAAGACAGTCTAAATAGCCCTACAATGCAGATAATGGTATTAGAATGGCAAAGCACTGTTTAGAATGTGTTTTTATTTCAAAAGCGAATATCTTTTTACAAGTGCTAAATTTCAAGCCTGCAACCTTACTAAGACAGTCTAAATAGCTCTACAATGCAGATAATGGCATTAGAATGGCAAAGCACTGTTTGAATGTGTTTTTATTTCAAAAGCGAATCTCTTTTTACAAGTGCTAAATTTCAAGCCTGCAACCTTACTAAGACAGTCTAAATAGCCCTACAATGCAGATAATGGCATTAGAATGGCAAAGCACTGTTTGAATGTGTTTTTATTTCAAAAGCGAATCTCTTTTTACAAGTGCTAAATTTCAAGCCTGCAACCTTACTAAGACAGTCTAAATAGCCCTACAATGCAGATAATGGCATTAGAATGGCAAAGCACTGTTTAGAATGTGTTTTTATTTCAAAAGCGAATATCTTTTTACAAGTGCTAAATTTCAAGCCTGCAACCTTACTAAGACAGTCTAAATAGCCCTACAATGCAGATAATGGTATTAGAATGGCAAAGCACTGTTTAGAATGTGTTTTTATTTCAAAAGCGAATATCTTTTTACAAGTGCTAAATTTCAAGCCTGCAACCTTACTAAGACAGTCTAAATAGCTCTACAATGCAGATAATGGCATTAGAATGGCAAAGCACTGTTTGAATGTGTTTTTATTTCAAAAGCGAATCTCTTTTTACAAGTGCTAAATTTCAAGCCTGCAACCTTACTAAGACAGTCTAAATAGCCCTACAATGCAGATAATGGCATTAGAATGGCAAAGCACTGTTTGAATGTGTTTTTATTTCAAAAGCGAATCTCTTTTTACAAGTGCTAAATTTCAAGCCTGCAACCTTACTAAGACAGTCTAAATAGCCCTACAATGCAGATAATGGCATTAGAATGGCAAAGCACTGTTTAGAATGTGTTTTTATTTCAAAAGCGAATATCTTTTTACAAGTGCTAAATTTCAAGCCTGCAACCTTACTAAGACAGTCTAAATAGCCTTACAATGAAGAGTCAAATCAAATCAAATCAAATTTATTTATAGGGCCCGACAACACACGTTAATGTCCCCATGGGCCGTACAGGTCTTCTTTAAACAAGTCAAGAAGACAACATAACAATAAGTCAAGAACAGAACAAGAACACCATAGGGTCCAAACATTTTTTAGATGAATGCAAATAAATGAAAGAATGCAAGCACTCCCAGACATACCCCACGCGAAGGTAAGGAAAAACTCACTAAAACCTAACAATAGGGAAAAAAAGCTCCACAGGCAATGTGGAGGAGAGAAACCTTAGAAGGGCCGTTCAAGGGGGGATCTCCCTTCTTAGATGTCGGTGATAGTAGTGTTGCAGACGGACAGTTGGTAAGCATGCACTCATGTGTGTGGTGAAACACAGATGAGTGCATGCAATAGCAACTGTACATTTTGAAAAATTAAAGATAGAGCTAATAGCGATAGCAACTGAACATTTTGAAAGATTAAAGATAGAGTTGATAGCGGATCTATTTGAGGCACAGGGGCGGCGCAAGAGGGTCACGTCCTCCCCGTCTTAGTCACGGGACATTCAACACTCCGGTCGTTGCTCAGGGACAGCCGGAGACAGGGGGAAGGGGGGTGGCGCAGAGAGGGTCGCGAGAAATGTATTAGAATGGCAAAGCACTGTTTAGAATGTGTTTTTATTTCAAAAGCAAATATCTTTTTACAAGTGCCAAATTTCAAGCCTGCAACCTTACTAAGACAGTCTAAATAGCCCTACAATGCAGATAATGGCATTAGAATGGCAAAACACTGTTTAGAATGTGTTTTTATTTCAAAAGCTAATATCTTTTTACAAGTGCTAAATTTCAAGCCTGCAACATTACTAAGAGAGTCTAAATAGCCCTACAATGCAGATAATGGCATTAGAATGGCAAAACACTGTTTAGAATGTGTTTTTATTTCATAAGCGAATATCTTTTTACAAGTGCTAAATTTCAAGCCTGCAACCTTACTAAGACAGTCTAAATAGCCCCACAATGCAGATAATGGCATTAGAATGGCAAAACACTGTTTAGAATGTGTTTTTATTTCATAAGCGAATATCTTTTTACAAGTGCTAAATTTCAAGCCTGCAACATTACTAAGACAGTCTAAATAGCCCTACAATGCAGATAATGGCATTAGAATGGCAAAACACTGTTTAGAATGTGTTTTTATTTCATAAGCGAATATCTTTTTACAAGTGCTAAATTTCAAGCCTGCAACCTTACTAAGACAGTCTAAATAGCCCTACAATGCAGATAATGGCATTAGAATGGCAAAGCACTGTTTAGAATGTGTTTTTATTTCAAAAGCGAATATCTTTTTACAAGTACTAAATGTCAAGCCTGCAACCTTACTAAGACAGTCTAAATAGCCCTACAATGCAGATAATGGTATTAGAATGGCAAAGCACTGTTTAGAATGTGTTTTTATTTCAAAAGCGAATATCTTTTTACAAGTGCTAAATTTCAAGCCTGCAACCTTACTAAGACAGTCTAAATAGCTCTACAATGCAGATAATGGCATTAGAATGGCAAAGCACTGTTTGAATGTGTTTTTATTTCAAAAGCGAATCTCTTTTTACAAGTGCTAAATTTCAAGCCTGCAACCTTACTAAGACAGTCTAAATAGCCCTACAATGCAGATAATGGCATTAGAATGGCAAAGCACTGTTTGAATGTGTTTTTATTTCAAAAGCGAATCTCTTTTTACAAGTGCTAAATTTCAAGCCTGCAACCTTACTAAGACAGTCTAAATAGCCCTACAATGCAGATAATGGCATTAGAATGGCAAAGCACTGTTTAGAATGTGTTTTTATTTCAAAAGCGAATATCTTTTTACAAGTGCTAAATTTCAAGCCTGCAACCTTACTAAGACAGTCTAAATAGCCTTACAATGAAGAGTCAAATCAAATCAAATCAAATTTATTTATAGGGCCCGACAACACACGTTAATGTCCCCATGGGCCGTACAGGTCTTCTTTAAACAAGTCAAGAAGACAACATAACAATAAGTCAAGAACAGAACAAGAACACCATAGGGTCCAAACATTTTTTAGATGAATGCAAATAAATGAAAGAATGCAAGCACTCCCAGACATACCCCACGCGAAGGTAAGGAAAAACTCACTAAAACCTAACAATAGGGAAAAAAAGCTCCACAGGCAATGTGGAGGAGAGAAACCTTAGAAGGGCCGTTCAAGGGGGGATCTCCCTTCTTAGATGTCGGTGATAGTAGTGTTGCAGACGGACAGTTGGTAAGCATGCACTCATGTGTGTGGTGAAACACAGATGAGTGCATGCAATAGCAACTGTACATTTTGAAAAATTAAAGATAGAGCTAATAGCGATAGCAACTGAACATTTTGAAAGATTAAAGATAGAGTTGATAGCGGATCTATTTGAGGCACAGGGGCGGCGCAAGAGGGTCACGTCCTCCCCGTCTTAGTCACGGGACATTCAACACTCCGGTCGTTGCTCAGGGACAGCCGGAGACAGGGGGAAGGGGGGTGGCGCAGAGAGGGTCGCGAGAAATGTATTAGAATGGCAAAGCACTGTTTAGAATGTGTTTTTATTTCAAAAGCAAATATCTTTTTACAAGTGCCAAATTTCAAGCCTGCAACCTTACTAAGACAGTCTAAATAGCCCTACAATGCAGATAATGGCATTAGAATGGCAAAACACTGTTTAGAATGTGTTTTTATTTCAAAAGCTAATATCTTTTTACAAGTGCTAAATTTCAAGCCTGCAACATTACTAAGAGAGTCTAAATAGCCCTACAATGCAGATAATGGCATTAGAATGGCAAAACACTGTTTAGAATGTGTTTTTATTTCATAAGCGAATATCTTTTTACAAGTGCTAAATTTCAAGCCTGCAACCTTACTAAGACAGTCTAAATAGCCCCACAATGCAGATAATGGCATTAGAATGGCAAAACACTGTTTAGAATGTGTTTTTATTTCATAAGCGAATATCTTTTTACAAGTGCTAAATTTCAAGCCTGCAACATTACTAAGACAGTCTAAATAGCCCTACAATGCAGATAATGGCATTAGAATGGCAAAACACTGTTTAGAATGTGTTTTTATTTCATAAGCGAATATCTTTTTACAAGTGCTAAATTTCAAGCCTGCAACCTTACTAAGACAGTCTAAATAGCCCTACAATGCAGATAATGGCATTAGAATGGCAAAACACTGTTTAGAATGTGTTTTTATTTCATAAGCGAATATCTTTTTACAAGTGCTAAATTTCAAGCCTGCAACCTTACTAAGACAGTCTAAATAGCCCTACAATGCAGATAATGGCATTAGAATGGCAAAACACTGTTTAGAATGTGTTTTTATTTCAAAAGCGAATATCTTTTTACAAGTGCTAAATTTCAAGCCTGCAACCTTACTAAGACAGTCTAAATAGCCCTACAATGCAGATAATGGCATTAGAATGGCAAAACACTGTTTAGAATGTGTTTTTATTTCATAAGCGAATATCTTTTTACAAGTGCTAAATTTCAAGCCTGCAACCTTACTAAGACAGTCTAAATAGCCCTACAATGCAGATAATGGCATTAGAATGGCAAAACACTGTTTAGAATGTGTTTTTATTTCATAAGCGAATATATTTTTACAAGTGCTAAATTTCAAGCCTGCAACCTTACTAAGACAGTCTAAATAGCCCTACAATGCAGATAATGGCATTAGAATGGCAAAACACTGTTTAGAATGTGTTTTTATTTCATAAGCGAATATCTTTTTACAAGTGCTAAATTTCAAGCCTGCAACATTACTAAGACAGTCTAAATAGCCCTACAATGCAGATAATGGCATTAGAATGGCAAAACACTGTTTAGAATGTGTTTTTATTTCATAAGCGAATATCTTTTTACAAGTGCTAAATTTCAAGCCTGCAACCTTACTAAGACAGTCTAAATAGCCCTACAATGCAGATAATGGCATTAGAATGGCAAAACACTGTTTAGAATGTGTTTTTATTTCAAAAGCGAATATCTTTTTACAAGTGCTAAATTTCAAGCCTGCAACCTTACTAAGACAGTCTAAATAGCCCTACAATGCAGATAATGGCATTAGAATGGCAAAACACTGTTTAGAATGTGTTTTTATTTCATAAGCGAATATCTTTTTACAAGTGCTAAATTTCAAGCCTGCAACCTTACTAAGACAGTCTAAATAGCCCTACAATGCAGATAATGGCATTAGAATGGCAAAACACTGTTTAGAATGTGTTTTTATTTCATAAGCGAATATATTTTTACAAGTGCTAAATTTCAAGCCTGCAACCTTACTAAGACAGTCTAAATAGCCCTACAATGCAGATAATGGCATTAGAATGGCAAAACACTGTTTAGAATGTGTTTTTATTTCATAAGCGAATATCTTTTTACAAGTGCTAAATTTCAAGCCTGCAACCTTACTAAGACAGTCTAAATAGCCCTACAATGCAGATAATGGCATTAGAATGGCAAAACACTGTTTAGAATGTGTTTTTATTTCATAAGCGAATATATTTTTACAAGTGCTAAATTTCAAGCCTGCAACCTTACTAAGACAGTCTAAATAGCCCTACAATGCAGATAATGGCATTAGAATGGCAAAACACTGTTTAGAATGTGTTTTTATTTCATAAGCGAATATATTTTTACAAGTGCTAAATTTCAAGCCTGCAACCTTACTAAGACAGTCTAAATAGCCCTACAATGCAGATAATGGCATTAGAATGGCAAAACACTGTTTAGAATGTGTTTTTATTTCATAAGCGAATATCTTTTTACAAGTGCTAAATTTCAAGCCTGCAACATTACTAAGACAGTCTAAATAGCCCTACAATGCAGATAATGGCATTAGAATGGCAAAACACTGTTTAGAATGTGTTTTTATTTCATAAGCGAATATCTTTTTACAAGTGCTAAATTTCAAGCCTGCAACCTTACTAAGACAGTCTAAATAGCCCTACAATGCAGATAATGGCATTAGAATGGCAAAACACTGTTTAGAATGTGTTTTTATTTCAAAAGCGAATATCTTTTTACAAGTGCTAAATTTCAAGCCTGCAACCTTACTAAGACAGTCTAAATAGCCCTACAATGCAGATAATGGCATTAGAATGGCAAAACACTGTTTAGAATGTGTTTTTATTTCATAAGCGAATATCTTTTTACAAGTGCTAAATGTCAAGCCTGCAACCTTACTAAGACAGTCTAAATAGCCCTACAATGCAGATAATGGCATTAGAATGGCAAAACACTGTTTAGAATGTGTTTTTATTTCATAAGCGAATATATTTTTACAAGTGCTAAATTTCAAGCCTGTAACCTTACTAAGACAGTCTAAATAGCCCTACAATGCAGATAATGGCATTAGAATGGCAAAACACTGTTTAGAATGTGTTTTTATTTCATAAGCGAATATCTTTTTACAAGTGCTAAATTTCAAGCCTGCAACATTACTAAGACAGTCTAAATAGCCCTACAATGCAGATAATGGCATTAGAATGGCAAAACACTGTTTAGAATGTGTTTTTATTTCATAAGCGAATATCTTTTTACAAGTGCTAAATTTCAAGCCTGCAACCTTACTAAGACAGTCTAAATAGCCCTACAATGCAGATAATGGCATTAGAATGGCAAAACACTGTTTAGAATGTGTTTTTATTTCAAAAGCGAATATCTTTTTACAAGTGCTAAATTTCAAGCCTGCAACCTTACTAAGACAGTCTAAATAGCCCTACAATGCAGATAATGGCATTAGAATGGCAAAACACTGTTTAGAATGTGTATTTATTTCATAAGCGAATATCTTTTTACAAGTGCTAAATTTCAAGCCTGCAACCTTACTAAGACAGTCTAAATAGCCCTACAATGCAGATAATGGCATTAGAATGGCAAAACACTGTTTAGAATGTGTTTTTATTTCAAAAGCAAATATCTTTTTACAAGTGCTAAATTTCAAGCCTGCAACCTTACTAAGACAGTCTAAATAGCCCTACAATGCAGATAATGGCATTAGAATGGCAAAACACTGTTTAATGTGTTTTTATTTCATAAGCGAATATCTTTTTACAAGTGCTAAATTTCAAGCCTGCAACCTTACTAAGACAGTCTAAATAGCCCTACAATGCAGATAATGGCATTAGAATGGCAAAACACTGTTTAGAATGTGTTTTTATTTCAAAAGCGAATATCTTTTTACAAGTGCTAAATTTCAAGCCTGCAACCTTACTAAGACAGTCTAAATAGCCCTACAATGCAGATAATGGCATTAGAATGGCAAAACACTGTTTAGAATGTGTTTTTATTTCAAAAGCGAATATCTTTTTACAAGTGCTAAATTTCAAGCCTGCAACCTTACTAAGACAGTCTAAATAGCCCTACAATGCAGATAATGGCATTAGAATGGCAAAACACTGTTTAATGTGTTTTTATTTCATAAGCGAATATCTTTTTACAAGTGCTCAATTTCAAGCCTGCAACCTTACTAAGACAGTCTAAATAGCCCTACAATGCAGATAATGGCATTAGAATGGCAAAACACTGTTTAGAATGTGTTTTTATTTCAAAAGCGAATATCTTTTTACAAGTGCTAAATTTCAAGCCTGCAACATTACTAAGACAGTCTAAATAGCCCAACAATGCAGATAATGGCATTAGAATGGCAAAACACTGTTTAGAATGTGTTTTTATTTCATAAGCGAATATCTTTTTACAAGTGCTAAATTTCAAGCCTGCAACATTACTAAGACAGTCTAAATAGCCCTACAATGCAGATAATGGCATTAGAATGGCAAAACACTGTTTAGAATATCTTTTTACAAGTGCTAAATTTCAAGCCTGCAACCTTACTAAGACAGTCTAAATAGCCCTACAATGCAGATAATGGCATTAGAATGGCAAAACACTGTTTAGAATGTGTTTTTATTTCATAAGCGAATATCTTTTTACAAGTGCTAAATTTCAAGCCTGCAACCTTACTAAGACAGTCTAAATAGCCCTACAATGCAGATAATGGCATTAGAATGGCAAAACACTGTTTAGAATGTGTTTTTATTTCATAAGCGAATATCTTTTTACAAGTGCTAAATTTCAAGCCTGCAACATTACTAAGACAGTCTAAATAGCCCTACAATGCAGATAATGGCATTAGAATGGCAAAACACTGTTTAGAATGTGTTTTTATTTCATAAGCGAATATCTTTTTACAAGTGCTAAATTTCAAGCCTGCAACCTTACTAAGACAGTCTAAATAGCCCTACAATGCAGATAATGGCATTAGAATGGCAAAACACTGTTTAGAATGTGTTTTTATTTCATAAGCGAATATCTTTTTACAAGTGCTAAATTTCAAGCCTGCAACCTTACTAAGACAGTCTAAATAGCCCTACAATGCAGATAATGGCATTAGAATGGCAAAACACTGTTTAGAATGTGTTTTTATTTCAAGAGCGAATATCTTTTTACAAGTGCTAAATTTCAAGCCTGCAACCTTACTAAGACAGTCTAAATAGCCCTACAATGCAGATAATGGCATTAGAATGGCAAAACACTGTTTAGAATGTGTATTTATTTCATAAGCGAATATCTTTTTACAAGTGCTAAATTTCAAGCCTGCAACCTTACTAAGACAGTCTAAATAGCCCTACAATGCAGATAATGGCATTAGAATGGCAAAACACTGTTTAGAATGTGTTTTTATTTCAAAAGCAAATATCTTTTTACAAGTGCTAAATTTCAAGCCTGCAACCTTACTAAGACAGTCTAAATAGCCCTACAATGCAGATAATGGCATTAGAATGGCAAAACACTGTTTAGAATGTGTTTTTATTTCATAAGCGAATATCTTTTTACAAGTGCTAAATTTCAAGCCTGCAACCTTACTAAGACAGTCTAAATAGCCCTGCAATGCAGATAATGGCATTAGAATGGCAAAACACTGTTTAGAATGTGTATTTATTTCATAAGCTAATATCTTTTTACAAGTGCTAAATTTCAAGCCTGCAACCTTACTAAGACAGTCTAAATAGCCCTACAATGCAGATAATGGCATTAGAATGGCAAAACACTGTTTAGAATGTGTTTTTATTTCAAAAGCAAATATATTTTTACAAGTGCTACATTTCAAGCCTGCAACCTTACTAAGACAGTCTAAATAGCCCTACAATGCAGATAATGGCATTAGAATGGCAAAACACTGTTTAGAATGTGTTTTTATTTCATAAGCGAATATCTTTTTACAAGTGCTAAATTTCAAGCCTGCAACATTACTAAGACAGTCTAAATAGCCCTACAATGCAGATAATGGCATTAGAATGGCAAAACACTGTTTAGAATGTGTTTTTATTTCATAAGCGAATATCTTTTTACAAGTGCTAAATTTCAAGCCTGCAACCTTACTAAGACAGTCTAAATAGCCCTACAATGCAGATAATGGCATTAGAATGGCAAAACACTGTTTAGAATGTGTTTTTATTTCATAAGCGAATATCTTTTTACAAGTGCTAAATTTCAAGCCTGCAACCTTACTAAGACAGTCTAAATAGCCCTACAATGCAGATAATGGCATTAGAATGGCAAAACACTGTTTAGAATGTGTTTTTATTTCAAAAGCGAATATCTTTTTACAAGTGCTAAATTTCAAGCCTGCAACATTACTAAGACAGTCTAAATAGCCCTACAATGCAGATAATGGCATTAGAATGGCAAAACACTGTTTAGAATGTGTTTTTATTTCATAAGCGAATATCTTTTTACAAGTGCTAAATTTCAAGCCTGCAACATTACTAAGACAGTCTAAATAGCCCTACAATGCAGATAATGGCATTAGAATGGCAAAACACTGTTTAGAATGTGTTTTTATTTCATAAGCGAATATCTTTTTACAAGTGCTAAATTTCAAGCCTGCAACCTTACTAAGACAGTCTAAATAGCCCTACAATGCAGATAATGGCATTAGAATGGCAAAACACTGTTTAGAATGTGTTTTTATTTCATAAGCGAATATATTTTTACAAGTGCTAAATTTCAAGCCTGCAACCTTACTAATACAGTCTAAATAGCCCTACAATGCAGATAATGGCATTAGAATGGCAAAACACTGTTTAGAATGTGTTTTTATTTCAAAAGCGAATATCTTTTTACAAGTGCTAAATTTCAAGCCTGCAACCTTACTAAGACAGTCTAAATAGCCCTACAATGCAGATAATGGCATTAGAATGGCAAAACACTGTTTAGAATGTGTTTTTATTTCATAAGCGAATATCTTTTTACAAGTGCTAAATTTCAAGCCTGCAACCTTACTAAGAACCTTACTAAGACAGTCTAAATAGCCCTACAATGCAGATAATGGCATTAGAATGGCAAAACACTGTTTAGAATGTGTTTTTATTTCAAAAGCGAATATCTTTTTACAAGTGCTAAATTTCAAGCCTGCAACCTTACTAAGAGTCTAAATAGCCCTACAATGCAGATAATGGCATTATAATGGCAAAACACAGTTTAGAATGTGTTTTTATTTCAAAAGCGAATATCTTTTTACAAGTGCTAAATTTCAAGCCTGCAACCTTACTAAGACAGTCTAAATAGCCCTACAATGCAGATAATGGCATTAGAATGGCAAAACACTGTTTAGAATGTGTTTTTATTTCAAAAGCGAATATCTTTTTACAAGTGCTAAATTTCAAGCCTGCAACCTTACTAAGAGTCTAAATAGCCCTACAATGCAGATAATGGCATTAGAATGGCAAAACACTGTTTAGAATGTGTTTTTATTTCAAAAGCGAATATCTTTTTACAAGTGCTACATTTCAAGCCTGCAACCTTACTAAGAGTCTAAATAGCCCTACAATGCAGATAATGGCATTAGAATTGCAAAACACAGTTTAGAATGTGTTTTTATTTCAAAAGCGAATATCTTTTTACAAGTGCTAAATTTCAAGCCTGCAACCTTACTAAGACAGTCTAAATAGCCCTACAATGCAGATAATGGCATTAGAATGGCAAAACACTGTTTAGAATGTGTTTTTATTTCAAAAGCGAATATCTTTTTACAAGTGCTAAATTTCAAGCCTGCAACCTTACTAAGAGTCTAAATAGCCCTACAATGCAGATAATGGCATTAGAATGGCAAAACACAGTTTAGAATGTGTTTTTATTTCAAAAGCGAATATCTTTTTACAAGTGCTAAATTTCAAGCCTGCAACCTTACTAAGACAGTCTAAATAGCCCTACAATGCAGATAATGGCATTAGAATGGCAAAACACTGTTTAGAATGTGTTTTTATTTCAAAAGCGAATGTCTTTTTACAAGTGCTAAATTTCAAGCCTGCAACCTTACTAAGACAGTCTAAATAGCCCTACAATGCAGATAATGGCATTAGAATGGCAAAACACTGTTTAGAATGTGTTTTTATTTCAAAAGCAAATATCTTTTTACAAGTGCTAAATTTCAAGCCTGCAACCTTACTAAGACAGTCTAAATAGCCCTACAATGCAGATAATGGCATTAGAATGGCAAAACACTGTTTAGAATGTGTTTTTATTTCAAAAGCGAATATCTTTTTACAAGTGCTACATTTCAAGCCTGCAACCTTACTAAGAGTCTAAATAGCCCTACAATGCAGATAATGGCATTAGAATGGCAAAACACAGTTTAGAATGTGTTTTTATTTCAAAAGCGAATATCTTTTTACAAGTGCTAAATTTCAAGCCTGCAACCTTACTAAGACAGTCTAAATAGCCCTACAATGCAGATAATGGCATTAGAATGGCAAAACACTGTTTAGAATGTGTTTTTATTTCAAAAGCGAATATCTTTTTACAAGTGCTAAATTTCAAGCCTGCAACCTTACTAAGAGTCTAAATAGCCCTACAATGCAGATAATGGCATTAGAATGGCAAAACACAGTTTAGAATGTGTTTTTATTTCAAAAGCGAATATCTTTTTACAAGTGCTAAATTTCAAGCCTGCAACCTTACTAAGACAGTCTAAATAGCCCTACAATGCAGATAATGGCATTAGAATGGCAAAACACAGTTTAGAATGTGTTTTTATTTCAAAAGCGAATATCTTTTTACAAGTGCTAAATTTCAAGCCTGTAACCTTACTAAGACAGTCTAAATAGCCCTACAATGCAGATAATGGCATTAGAATGGCAAAACACTGTTTAGAATGTGTTTTTATTTCAAAAGCGAATATCTTTTTACAAGTGCTAAATTTCAAGCCTGCAACCTTACTAAGACAGTCTAAATAGCCCTACAATGCAGATAATGGCATTAGAATGGCAAAACACTGTTTAGAATGTGTTTTTATTTCAAAAGCGAATGTCTTTTTACAAGTGCTAAATTTCAAGCCTGCAACCTTACTAAGACAGTCTAAATAGCCCTACAATGCAGATAATGGCATTAGAATGGCAAAACACTGTTTAGAATGTGTTTTTATTTCAAAAGCGAATATCTTTTTACAAGTGCTAAATTTCAAGCCTGCAACCTTACTAAGAGTCTAAATAGCCCTACAATGCAGATAATGGCATTATAATGGCAAAACACAGTTTAGAATGTGTTTTTATTTCAAAAGCGAATATCTTTTTACAAGTGCTAAATTTCAAGCCTGCAACCTTACTAAGAGTCTAAATAGCCCTACAATGCAGATAATGGCATTAGAATGGCAAAACACTGTTTAGAATGTGTTTTTATTTCAAAAGCGAATATCTTTTTACAAGTGCTAAATTTCAAGCCTGCAACCTTACTAAGACAGTCTAAATAGCCCTACAATGCAGATAATGGCATTAGAATGGCAAAACACTGTTTAGAATGTGTTTTTATTTCAAAAGCGAATATCTTTTTACAAGTGCTAAATTTCAAGCCTGCAACCTTACTAAGACAGTCTAAATAGCCCTACAATGCAGATAATGGCATTAGAATGGCAAAACACAGTTTAGAATGTGTTTTTATTTCAAAAGCGAATATCTTTTTACAAGTGCTAAATTTCAAGCCTGCAACCTTACTAAGACAGTCTAAATAGCCCTACAATGCAGATAATGGCATTAGAATGGCAAAACACTGTTTAGAATGTGTTTTTATTTCAAAAGCGAATATCTTTTTACAAGTGCTAAATTTCAAGCCTGCAACCTTACTAAGACAGTCTAAATAGCCCTACAATGCAGATAATGGCATTAGAATGGCAAAACACTGTTTAGAATGTGTTTTTATTTCAAAAGCGAATATCTTTTTACAAGTGCTAAATTTCAAGCCTGCAACCTTACTAAGACAGTCTAAATAGCCCTACAATGCAGATAATGGCATTAGAATGGCAAAACACTGTTTAGAATGTGTTTTTATTTCAAAAGCGAATATCTTTTTACAAGTGCTAAATTTCAAGCCTGCAACCTTACTAAGACAGTCTAAATAGCCCTACAATGCAGATAATGGCATTAGAATGGCAAAACACAGTTTAGAATGTGTTTTTATTTCAAAAGCGAATATCTTTTTACAAGTGCTAAATTTCAAGCCTGCAACCTTACTAAGACAGTCTAAATAGCCCTACAATGCAGATAATGGCATTAGAATGGCAAAACACAGTTTAGAATGTGTTTTTATTTCAAAAGCGAATATCTTTTTACAAGTGCTAAATTTCAAGCCTGCAACCTTACTAAGACAGTCTAAATAGCCCTACAATGCAGATAATGGCATTAGAATGGCAAAACACTGTTTAGAATGTGTTTTTATTTCAAAAGCGAATATCTTTTTACAAGTGCTAAATTTCAAGCCTGCAACCTTACTAAGACAGTCTAAATAGCCCTACAATGCAGATAATGGCATTAGAATGGCAAAACACTGTTTAGAATGTGTTTTTATTTCAAAAGCGAATATCTTTTTACAAGTGCTAAATTTCAAGCCTGCAACCTTACTAAGACAGTCTAAATAGCCCTACAATGCAGATAATGGCATTAGAATGGCAAAACACTGTTTAGAATGTGTTTTTATTTCAAAAGCGAATATCTTTTTACAAGTGCTAAATTTCAAGCCTGCAACCTTACTAAGACAGTCTAAATAGCCCTACAATGCAGATAATGGCATTAGAATGGCAAAACACAGTTTAGAATGTGTTTTTATTTCAAAAGCGAATATCTTTTTACAAGTGCTAAATTTCAAGCCTGCAACCTTACTAAGACAGTCTAAATAGCCCTACAATGCAGATAATGGCATTAGAATGGCAAAACACTGTTTAGAATGTGTTTTTATTTCAAAAGCGAATATCTTTTTACAAGTGCTAAATTTCAAGCCTGCAACCTTACTAAGACAGTCTAAATAGCCCTACAATGCAGATAATGGCATTAGAATGGCAAAACACTGTTTAGAATGTGTTTTTATTTCAAAAGCGAATATCTTTTTACAAGTGCTAAATTTCAAGCCTGCAACCTTACTAAGAGTCTAAATAGCCCTACAATGCAGATAATGGCATTATAATGGCAAAACACAGTTTAGAATGTGTTTTTATTTCAAAAGCGAATATCTTTTTACAAGTGCTAAATTTCAAGCCTGCAACCTTACTAAGACAGTCTAAATAGCCCTACAATGCAGATAATGGCATTAGAATGGCAAAACACAGTTTAGAATGTGTTTTTATTTCAAAAGCGAATATCTTTTTACAAGTGCTAAATTTCAAGCCTGCAACCTTACTAAGACAGTCTAAATAGCCCTACAATGCAGATAATGGCATTAGAATGGCAAAACACAGTTTAGAATGTGTTTTTATTTCAAAAGCGAATATCTTTTTACAAGTGCTAAATTTCAAGCCTGCAACCTTACTAAGACAGTCTAAATAGCCCTACAATGCAGATAATGGCATTAGAATGGCAAAACACTGTTTAGAATGTGTTTTTATTTCAAAAGCGAATATCTTTTTACAAGTGCTAAATTTCAAGCCTGCAACCTTACTAAGAGTCTAAATAGCCCTACAATGCAGATAATGGCATTAGAATGGCAAAACACTGTTTAGAATGTGTTTTTATTTCAAAAGCGAATATCTTTTTACAAGTGCTAAATTTCCAGCCTGCAACCTTACTAAGACAGTCTAAATAGCCCTACAATGCAGATAATGGCATTAGAATGGCAAAACACTGTTTAGAATGTGTTTTTATTTCAAAAGCGAATATCTTTTTACAAGTGCTAAATTTCAAGCCTGCAACCTTACTAAGACAGTCTAAATAGCCCTACAATGCAGATAATGGCATTAGAATGGCAAAACACAGTTTAGAATGTGTTTTTATTTCAAAAGCGAATATCTTTTTACAAGTGCTAAATTTCAAGCCTGCAACCTTACTAAGACAGTCTAAATAGCCCTACAATGCAGATAATGGCATTAGAATGGCAAAACACTGTTTAGAATGTGTTTTTATTTCAAAAGCGAATATCTTTTTACAAGTGCTAAATTTCAAGCCTGCAACCTTACTAAGACAGTCTAAATAGCCCTACAATGCAGATAATGGCATTAGAATGGCAAAACACTGTTTAGAATGTGTTTTTATTTCAAAAGCGAATATCTTTTTACAAGTGCTGAATTTCAAGCCTGCAACCTTACTAAGACAGTCTAAATATCCCTACAATGCAGATAATGGCATTAGAATGGCAAAACACTGTTTAGAATGTGTTTTTATTTCAAAAGCGAATATCTTTTTACAAGTGCTAAATTTCAAGCCTGCAACCTTACTAAGACAGTCTAAATAGCCCTACAATGCAGATAATGGCATTAGAATGGCAAAACACAGTTTAGAATGTGTTTTTATTTCAAAAGCGAATATCTTTTTACAAGTGCTAAATTTCAAGCCTGCAACCTTACTAAGACAGTCTAAATAGCCCTACAATGCAGATAATGGCATTAGAATGGCAAAACACTGTTTAGAATGTGTTTTTATTTCAAAAGCGAATATCTTTTTACAAGTGCTAAATTTCAAGCCTGCAACCTTACTAAGACAGTCTAAATAGCCCTACAATGCAGATAATGGCATTAGAATGGCAAAACACTGTTTAGAATGTGTTTTTATTTCAAAAGCGAATGTCTTTTTACAAGTGCTAAATTTCAAGCCTGCAACCTTACTAAGACAGTCTAAATAGCCCTACAATGCAGATAATGGCATTAGAATGGCAAAACACTGTTTAGAATGTGTTTTTATTTCAAAAGCGAATATCTTTTTACAAGTGCTAAATTTCAAGCCTGCAACCTTACTAAGACAGTCTAAATAGCCCTACAATGCAGATAATGGCATTAGAATGGCAAAACACTGTTTAGAATGTGTTTTTATTTCAAAAGCAAATATCTTTTTACAAGTGCTAAATTTCAAGCCTGCAACCTTACTAAGACAGTCTAAATAGCCCTACAATGCAGATAATGGCATTAGAATGGCAAAACACTGTTTAGAATGTGTTTTTATTTCAAAAGCGAATGTCTTTTTACAAGTGCTAAATTTCAAGCCTGCAACCTTACTAAGAGTCTAAATAGCCCTACAATGCAGATAATGGCATTAGAATGGCAAAACACTGTTTAGAATGTGTTTTTATTTCAAAAGCGAATATCTTTTTACAAGTGCTACATTTCAAGCCTGCAACCTTACTAAGAGTCTAAATAGCCCTACAATGCAGATAATGGCATTAGAATGGCAAAACACAGTTTAGAATGTGTTTTTATTTCAAAAGCGAATATCTTTTTACAAGTGCTAAATTTCAAGCCTGCAACCTTACTAAGACAGTCTAAATAGCCCTACAATGCAGATAATGGCATTAGAATGGCAAAACACTGTTTAGAATGTGTTTTTATTTCAAAAGCGAATATCTTTTTACAAGTGCTAAATTTCAAGCCTGCAACCTTACTAAGAGTCTAAATAGCCCTACAATGCAGATAATGGCATTAGAATGGCAAAACACTGTTTAGAATGTGTTTTTATTTCAAAAGCGAATATCTTTTTACAAGTGCTAAATTTCAAGCCTGCAACCTTACTAAGACAGTCTAAATAGCCCTACAATGCAGATAATGGCATTAGAATGGCAAAACACTGTTTAGAATGTGTTTTTATTTCAAAAGCGAATATCTTTTTACAAGTGCTAAATTTCAAGCCTGCAACCTTACTAAGACAGTCTAAATAGCCCTACAATGCAGATAATGGCATTAGAATGGCAAAACACTGTTTAGAATGTGTTTTTATTTCAAAAGCGAATATCTTTTTACAAGTGCTAAATTTCAAGCCTGCAACCTTACTAAGAGTCTAAATAGCCCTACAATGCAGATAATGGCATTAGAATGGCAAAACACAGTTTAGAATGTGTTTTTATTTCAAAAGCGAATATCTTTTTACAAGTGCTAAATTTCAAGCCTGCAACCTTACTAAGACAGTCTAAATAGCCCTACAATGCAGATAATGGCATTAGAATGGCAAAACACTGTTTAGAATGTGTTTTTATTTCAAAAGCGAATGTCTTTTTACAAGTGCTAAATTTCAAGCCTGCAACCTTACTAAGACAGTCTAAATAGCCCTACAATGCAGATAATGGCATTAGAATGGCAAAACACTGTTTAGAATGTGTTTTTATTTCAAAAGCGAATATCTTTTTACAAGTGCTAAATTTCAAGCCTGCAACCTTACTAAGACAGTCTAAATAGCCCTACAATGCAGATAATGGCATTAGAATGGCAAAACACTGTTTAGAATGTGTTTTTATTTCAAAAGCAAATATCTTTTTACAAGTGCTAAATTTCAAGCCTGCAACCTTACTAAGACAGTCTAAATAGCCCTACAATGCAGATAATGGCATTAGAATGGCAAAACACTGTTTAGAATGTGTTTTTATTTCAAAAGCGAATATCTTTTTACAAGTGCTACATTTCAAGCCTGCAACCTTACTAAGAGTCTAAATAGCCCTACAATGCAGATAATGGCATTAGAATGGCAAAACACTGTTTAGAATGTGTTTTTATTTCAAAAGCGAATATCTTTTTACAAGTGCTACATTTCAAGCCTGCAACCTTACTAAGAGTCTAAATAGCCCTACAATGCAGATAATGGCATTAGAATGGCAAAACACAGTTTAGAATGTGTTTTTATTTCAAAAGCGAATATCTTTTTACAAGTGCTAAATTTCAAGCCTGCAACCTTACTAAGACAGTCTAAATAGCCCTACAATGCAGATAATGGCATTAGAATGGCAAAACACTGTTTAGAATGTGTTTTTATTTCAAAGGCGAATATCTTTTTACAAGTGCTAAATTTCAAGCCTGCAACCTTACTAAGACAGTCTAAATAGCCCTACAATGCAGATAATGGCATTAGAATGGCAAAACACAGTTTAGAATGTGTTTTTATTTCAAAGGCGAATATCTTTTTACAAGTGCTAAATTTCAAGCCTGCAACCTTACTAAGACAGTCTAAATAGCCCTACAATGCAGATAATGGCATTAGAATGGCAAAACACTGTTTAGAATGTGTTTTTATTTCAAAAGCGAATATCTTTTTACAAGTGCTAAATTTCAAGCCTGCAACCTTACTAAGACAGTCTAAATAGCCCTACAATGCAGATAATGGCATTAGAATGGCAAAACACAGTTTAGAATGTGTTTTTATTTCAAAAGCGAATATCTTTTTACAAGTGCTAAATTTCAAGCCTGCAACCTTACTAAGACAGTCTAAATAGCCCTACAATGCAGATAATGGCATTAGAATGGCAAAACACTGTTTAGAATGTGTTTTTATTTCAAAAGCGAATATCTTTTTACAAGTGCTAAATTTCAAGCCTGCAACCTTACTAAGAGTCTAAATAGCCCTACAATGCAGATAATGGCATTATAATGGCAAAACACAGTTTAGAATGTGTTTTTATTTCAAAAGCGAATATCTTTTTACAAGTGCTAAATTTCAAGCCTGCAACCTTACTAAGAGTCTAAATAGCCCTACAATGCAGATAATGGCATTAGAATGGCAAAACACAGTTTAGAATGTGTTTTTATTTCAAAAGCGAATATCTTTTTACAAGTGCTAAATTTCAAGCCTGCAACCTTACTAAGACAGTCTAAATAGCCCTACAATGCAGATAATGGCATTAGAATGGCAAAACACAGTTTAGAATGTGTTTTTATTTCAAAAGCGAATATCTTTTTACAAGTGCTAAATTTCAAGCCTGCAACCTTACTAAGACAGTCTAAATAGCCCTACAATGCAGATAATGGCATTAGAATGGCAAAACACTGTTTAGAATGTGTTTTTATTTCAAAAGCGAATATCTTTTTACAAGTGCTAAATTTCAAGCCTGCAACCTTACTAAGAGTCTAAATAGCCCTACAATGCAGATAATGGCATTATAATGGCAAAACACAGTTTAGAATGTGTTTTTATTTCAAAAGCGAATATCTTTTTACAAGTGCTAAATTTCAAGCCTGCAACCTTACTAAGACAGTCTAAATAGCCCTACAATGCAGATAATGGCATTAGAATGGCAAAACACTGTTTAGAATGTGTTTTTATTTCAAAAGCGAATATCTTTTTACAAGTGCTACATTTCAAGCCTGCAACCTTACTAAGAGTCTAAATAGCCCTACAATGCAGATAATGGCATTAGAATTGCAAAACACAGTTTAGAATGTGTTTTTATTTCAAAAGCGAATATCTTTTTACAAGTGCTAAATTTCAAGCCTGCAACCTTACTAAGACAGTCTAAATAGCCCTACAATGCAGATAATGGCATTAGAATGGCAAAACACTGTTTAGAATGTGTTTTTATTTCAAAAGCGAATATCTTTTTACAAGTGCTAAATTTCAAGCCTGCAACCGTACTAAGAGTCTAAATAGCCCTACAATGCAGATAATGGCATTAGAATGGCAAAACACAGTTTAGAATGTGTTTTTATTTCAAAAGCGAATATCTTTTTACAAGTGCTAAATTTCAAGCCTGCAACCTTACTAAGACAGTCTAAATAGCCCTACAATGCAGATAATGGCATTAGAATGGCAAAACACTGTTTAGAATGTGTTTTTATTTCAAAAGCGAATGTCTTTTTACAAGTGCTAAATTTCAAGCCTGCAACCTTACTAAGACAGTCTAAATAGCCCTACAATGCAGATAATGGCATTAGAATGGCAAAACACTGTTTAGAATGTGTTTTTATTTCAAAAGCAAATATCTTTTTACAAGTGCTAAATTTCAAGCCTGCAACCTTACTAAGAGTCTAAATAGCCCTACAATGCAGATAATGGCATTAGAATGGCAAAACACTGTTTAGAATGTGTTTTTATTTCAAAAGCGAATATCTTTTTACAAGTGCTAAATTTCAAGCCTGCAACCTTACTAAGAGTCTAAATAGCCCTACAATGCAGATAATGGCATTAGAATGGCAAAACACTGTTTAGAATGTGTTTTTATTTCAAAAGCGAATATCTTTTTACAAGTGCTAAATTTCCAGCCTGCAACCTTACTAAGACAGTCTAAATAGCCCTACAATGCAGATAATGGCATTAGAATGGCAAAACACTGTTTAGAATGTGTTTTTATTTCAAAAGCGAATATCTTTTTACAAGTGCTAAATTTCAAGCCTGCAACCTTACTAAGACAGTCTAAATAGCCCTACAATGCAGATAATGGCATTAGAATGGCAAAACACAGTTTAGAATGTGTTTTTATTTCAAAAGCGAATATCTTTTTACAAGTGCTAAATTTCAAGCCTGCAACCTTACTAAGACAGTCTAAATAGCCCTACAATGCAGATAATGGCATTAGAATGGCAAAACACTGTTTAGAATGTGTTTTTATTTCAAAAGCGAATATCTTTTTACAAGTGCTAAATTTCAAGCCTGCAACCTTACTAAGACAGTCTAAATAGCCCTACAATGCAGATAATGGCATTAGAATGGCAAAACACTGTTTAGAATGTGTTTTTATTTCAAAAGCGAATATCTTTTTACAAGTGCTGAATTTCAAGCCTGCAACCTTACTAAGACAGTCTAAATATCCCTACAATGCAGATAATGGCATTAGAATGGCAAAACACTGTTTAGAATGTGTTTTTATTTCAAAAGCGAATATCTTTTTACAAGTGCTAAATTTCAAGCCTGCAACCTTACTAAGACAGTCTAAATAGCCCTACAATGCAGATAATGGCATTAAAATGGCAAAACACAGTTTAGAATGTGTTTTTATTTCAAAAGCGAATATCTTTTTACAAGTGCTAAATTTCAAGCCTGCAACCTTACTAAGACAGTCTAAATAGCCCTACAATGCAGATAATGGCATTAGAATGGCAAAACACTGTTTAGAATGTGTTTTTATTTCAAAAGCGAATATCTTTTTACAAGTGCTAAATTTCAAGCCTGCAACCTTACTAAGACAGTCTAAATAGCCCTACAATGCAGATAATGGCATTAGAATGGCAAAACACTGTTTAGAATGTGTTTTTATTTCAAAAGCGAATGTCTTTTTACAAGTGCTAAATTTCAAGCCTGCAACCTTACTAAGACAGTCTAAATAGCCCTACAATGCAGATAATGGCATTAGAATGGCAAAACACTGTTTAGAATGTGTTTTTATTTCAAAAGCGAATATCTTTTTACAAGTGCTAAATTTCAAGCCTGCAACCTTACTAAGACAGTCTAAATAGCCCTACAATGCAGATAATGGCATTAGAATGGCAAAACACTGTTTAGAATGTGTTTTTATTTCAAAAGCAAATATCTTTTTACAAGTGCTAAATTTCAAGCCTGCAACCTTACTAAGACAGTCTAAATAGCCCTACAATGCAGATAATGGCATTAGAATGGCAAAACACTGTTTAGAATGTGTTTTTATTTCAAAAGCGAATGTCTTTTTACAAGTGCTAAATTTCAAGCCTGCAACCTTACTAAGAGTCTAAATAGCCCTACAATGCAGATAATGGCATTAGAATGGCAAAACACTGTTTAGAATGTGTTTTTATTTCAAAAGCGAATATCTTTTTACAAGTGCTACATTTCAAGCCTGCAACCTTACTAAGAGTCTAAATAGCCCTACAATGCAGATAATGGCATTAGAATGGCAAAACACAGTTTAGAATGTGTTTTTATTTCAAAAGCGAATATCTTTTTACAAGTGCTAAATTTCAAGCCTGCAACCTTACTAAGACAGTCTAAATAGCCCTACAATGCAGATAATGGCATTAGAATGGCAAAACACTGTTTAGAATGTGTTTTTATTTCAAAAGCGAATATCTTTTTACAAGTGCTAAATTTCAAGCCTGCAACCTTACTAAGAGTCTAAATAGCCCTACAATGCAGATAATGGCATTAGAATGGCAAAACACAGTTTAGAATGTGTTTTTATTTCAAAGGCGAATATCTTTTTACAAGTGCTAAATTTCAAGCCTGCAACCTTACTAAGACAGTCTAAATAGCCCTACAATGCAGATAATGGCATTAGAATGGCAAAACACTGTTTAGAATGTGTTTTTATTTCAAAAGCGAATATCTTTTTACAAGTGCTAAATTTCAAGCCTGCAACCTTACTAAGAGTCTAAATAGCCCTACAATGCAGATAATGGCATTAGAATGGCAAAACACAGTTTAGAATGTGTTTTTATTTCAAAAGCGAATATCTTTTTACAAGTGCTAAATTTCAAGCCTGCAACCTTACTAAGACAGTCTAAATAGCCCTACAATGCAGATAATGGCATTAGAATGGCAAAACACAGTTTAGAATGTGTTTTTATTTCAAAAGCGAATATCTTTTTACAAGTGCTAAATTTCAAGCCTGCAACCTTACTAAGAGTCTAAATAGCCCTACAATGCAGATAATGGCATTATAATGGCAAAACACAGTTTAGAATGTGTTTTTATTTCAAAAGCGAATATCTTTTTACAAGTGCTAAATTTCAAGCCTGCAACCTTACTAAGACAGTCTAAATAGCCCTACAATGCAGATAATGGCATTAGAATGGCAAAACACAGTTTAGAATGTGTTTTTATTTCAAAAGCGAATATCTTTTTACAAGTGCTAAATTTCAAGCCTGCAACCTTACTAAGACAGTCTAAATAGCCCTACAATGCAGATAATGGCATTAGAATGGCAAAACACTGTTTAGAATGTGTTTTTATTTCAAAAGCGAATATCTTTTTACAAGTGCTAAATTTCAAGCCTGCAACCTTACTAAGAGTCTAAATAGCCCTACAATGCAGATAATGGCATTAGAATGGCAAAACACTGTTTAGAATGTGTTTTTATTTCAAAAGCGAATATCTTTTTACAAGTGCTAAATTTCAAGCCTGCAACCTTACTAAGACAGTCTAAATAGCCCTACAATGCAGATAATGGCATTAGAATGGCAAAACACTGTTTAGAATGTGTTTTTATTTCAAAAGCGAATATCTTTTTACAAGTGCTAAATTTCAAGCCTGCAACCTTACTAAGACAGTCTAAATAGCCCTACAATGCAGATAATGGCATTAGAATGGCAAAACACTGTTTAGAATGTGTTTTTATTTCAAAAGCGAATATCTTTTTACAAGTGCTAAATTTCAAGCCTGCAACCTTACTAAGAGTCTAAATAGCCCTACAATGCAGATAATGGCATTAGAATGGCAAAACACAGTTTAGAATGTGTTTTTATTTCAAAAGCGAATATCTTTTTACAAGTGCTAAATTTCAAGCCTGCAACCTTACTAAGACAGTCTAAATAGCCCTACAATGCAGATAATGGCATTAGAATGGCAAAACACTGTTTAGAATGTGTTTTTATTTCAAAAGCGAATGTCTTTTTACAAGTGCTAACTTTCAAGCCTGCAACCTTACTAAGACAGTCTAAATAGCCCTACAATGCAGATAATGGCATTAGAATGGCAAAACACTGTTTAGAATGTGTTTTTATTTCAAAAGCGAATATCTTTTTACAAGTGCTAAATTTCAAGCCTGCAACCTTACTAAGACAGTCTAAATAGCCCTACAATGCAGATAATGGCATTAGAATGGCAAAACACTGTTTAGAATGTGTTTTTATTTCAAAAGCAAATATCTTTTTACAAGTGCTAAATTTCAAGCCTGCAACCTTACTAAGACAGTCTAAATAGCCCTACAATGCAGATAATGGCATTAGAATGGCAAAACACTGTTTAGAATGTGTTTTTATTTCAAAAGCGAATATCTTTTTACAAGTGCTACATTTCAAGCCTGCAACCTTACTAAGAGTCTAAATAGCCCTACAATGCAGATAATGGCATTAGAATGGCAAAACACTGTTTAGAATGTGTTTTTATTTCAAAAGCGAATATCTTTTTACAAGTGCTACATTTCAAGCCTGCAACCTTACTAAGAGTCTAAATAGCCCTACAATGCAGATAATGGCATTAGAATGGCAAAACACAGTTTAGAATGTGTTTTTATTTCAAAAGCGAATATCTTTTTACAAGTGCTAAATTTCAAGCCTGCAACCTTACTAAGACAGTCTAAATAGCCCTACAATGCAGATAATGGCATTAGAATGGCAAAACACTGTTTAGAATGTGTTTTTATTTCAAAGGCGAATATCTTTTTACAAGTGCTAAATTTCAAGCCTGCAACCTTACTAAGACAGTCTAAATAGCCCTACAATGCAGATAATGGCATTAGAATGGCAAAACACAGTTTAGAATGTGTTTTTATTTCAAAGGCGAATATCTTTTTACAAGTGCTAAATTTCAAGCCTGCAACCTTACTAAGACAGTCTAAATAGCCCTACAATGCAGATAATGGCATTAGAATGGCAAAACACTGTTTAGAATGTGTTTTTATTTCAAAAGCGAATATCTTTTTACAAGTGCTAAATTTCAAGCCTGCAACCTTACTAAGACAGTCTAAATAGCCCTACAATGCAGATAATGGCATTAGAATGGCAAAACACAGTTTAGAATGTGTTTTTATTTCAAAAGCGAATATCTTTTTACAAGTGCTAAATTTCAAGCCTGCAACCTTACTAAGACAGTCTAAATAGCCCTACAATGCAGATAATGGCATTAGAATGGCAAAACACTGTTTAGAATGTGTTTTTATTTCAAAAGCGAATATCTTTTTACAAGTGCTAAATTTCAAGCCTGCAACCTTACTAAGAGTCTAAATAGCCCTACAATGCAGATAATGGCATTATAATGGCAAAACACAGTTTAGAATGTGTTTTTATTTCAAAAGCGAATATCTTTTTACAAGTGCTAAATTTCAAGCCTGCAACCTTACTAAGAGTCTAAATAGCCCTACAATGCAGATAATGGCATTAGAATGGCAAAACACAGTTTAGAATGTGTTTTTATTTCAAAAGCGAATATCTTTTTACAAGTGCTAAATTTCAAGCCTGCAACCTTACTAAGACAGTCTAAATAGCCCTACAATGCAGATAATGGCATTAGAATGGCAAAACACAGTTTAGAATGTGTTTTTATTTCAAAAGCGAATATCTTTTTACAAGTGCTAAATTTCAAGCCTGCAACCTTACTAAGACAGTCTAAATAGCCCTACAATGCAGATAATGGCATTAGAATGGCAAAACACTGTTTAGAATGTGTTTTTATTTCAAAAGCGAATATCTTTTTACAAGTGCTAAATTTCAAGCCTGCAACCTTACTAAGAGTCTAAATAGCCCTACAATGCAGATAATGGCATTATAATGGCAAAACACAGTTTAGAATGTGTTTTTATTTCAAAAGCGAATATCTTTTTACAAGTGCTAAATTTCAAGCCTGCAACCTTACTAAGACAGTCTAAATAGCCCTACAATGCAGATAATGGCATTAGAATGGCAAAACACTGTTTAGAATGTGTTTTTATTTCAAAAGCGAATATCTTTTTACAAGTGCTAAATTTCAAGCCTGCAACCTTACTAAGAGTCTAAATAGCCCTACAATGCAGATAATGGCATTAGAATGGCAAAACACTGTTTAGAATGTGTTTTTATTTCAAAAGCGAATATCTTTTTACAAGTGCTACATTTCAAGCCTGCAACCTTACTAAGAGTCTAAATAGCCCTACAATGCAGATAATGGCATTAGAATTGCAAAACACAGTTTAGAATGTGTTTTTATTTCAAAAGCGAATATCTTTTTACAAGTGCTAAATTTCAAGCCTGCAACCTTACTAAGACAGTCTAAATAGCCCTACAATGCAGATAATGGCATTAGAATGGCAAAACACTGTTTAGAATGTGTTTTTATTTCAAAAGCGAATATCTTTTTACAAGTGCTAAATTTCAAGCCTGCAACCGTACTAAGAGTCTAAATAGCCCTACAATGCAGATAATGGCATTAGAATGGCAAAACACAGTTTAGAATGTGTTTTTATTTCAAAAGCGAATATCTTTTTACAAGTGCTAAATTTCAAGCCTGCAACCTTACTAAGACAGTCTAAATAGCCCTACAATGCAGATAATGGCATTAGAATGGCAAAACACTGTTTAGAATGTGTTTTTATTTCAAAAGCGAATGTCTTTTTACAAGTGCTAAATTTCAAGCCTGCAACCTTACTAAGACAGTCTAAATAGCCCTACAATGCAGATAATGGCATTAGAATGGCAAAACACTGTTTAGAATGTGTTTTTATTTCAAAAGCAAATATCTTTTTACAAGTGCTAAATTTCAAGCCTGCAACCTTACTAAGACAGTCTAAATAGCCCTACAATGCAGATAATGGCATTAGAATGGCAAAACACTGTTTAGAATGTGTTTTTATTTCAAAAGCGAATATCTTTTTACAAGTGCTACATTTCAAGCCTGCAACCTTACTAAGAGTCTAAATAGCCCTACAATGCAGATAATGGCATTAGAATGGCAAAACACAGTTTAGAATGTGTTTTTATTTCAAAAGCGAATATCTTTTTACAAGTGCTAAATTTCAAGCCTGCAACCTTACTAAGACAGTCTAAATAGCCCTACAATGCAGATAATGGCATTAGAATGGCAAAACACTGTTTAGAATGTGTTTTTATTTCAAAAGCGAATATCTTTTTACAAGTGCTAAATTTCAAGCCTGCAACCTTACTAAGAGTCTAAATAGCCCTACAATGCAGATAATGGCATTAGAATGGCAAAACACAGTTTAGAATGTGTTTTTATTTCAAAAGCGAATATCTTTTTACAAGTGCTAAATTTCAAGCCTGCAACCTTACTAAGACAGTCTAAATAGCCCTACAATGCAGATAATGGCATTAGAATGGCAAAACACAGTTTAGAATGTGTTTTTATTTCAAAAGCGAATATCTTTTTACAAGTGCTAAATTTCAAGCCTGCAACCTTACTAAGACAGTCTAAATAGCCCTACAATGCAGATAATGGCATTAGAATGGCAAAACACTGTTTAGAATGTGTTTTTATTTCAAAAGCGAATATCTTTTTACAAGTGCTAAATTTCAAGCCTGCAACCTTACTAAGAGTCTAAATAGCCCTACAATGCAGATAATGGCATTATAATGGCAAAACACAGTTTAGAATGTGTTTTTATTTCAAAAGCGAATATCTTTTTACAAGTGCTAAATTTCAAGCCTGCAACCTTACTAAGACAGTCTAAATAGCCCTACAATGCAGATAATGGCATTAGAATGGCAAAACACAGTTTAGAATGTGTTTTTATTTCAAAAGCGAATATCTTTTTACAAGTGCTAAATTTCAAGCCTGCAACCTTACTAAGACAGTCTAAATAGCCCTACAATGCAGATAATGGCATTAGAATGGCAAAACACAGTTTAGAATGTGTTTTTATTTCAAAAGCGAATATCTTTTTACAAGTGCTAAATTTCAAGCCTGCAACCTTACTAAGACAGTCTAAATAGCCCTACAATGCAGATAATGGCATTAGAATGGCAAAACACTGTTTAGAATGTGTTTTTATTTCAAAAGCGAATATCTTTTTACAAGTGCTAAATTTCAAGCCTGCAACCTTACTAAGAGTCTAAATAGCCCTACAATGCAGATAATGGCATTAGAATGGCAAAACACTGTTTAGAATGTGTTTTTATTTCAAAAGCGAATATCTTTTTACAAGTGCTAAATTTCAAGCCTGCAACCTTACTAAGACAGTCTAAATAGCCCTACAATGCAGATAATGGCATTAGAATGGCAAAACACTGTTTAGAATGTGTTTTTATTTCAAAAGCGAATATCTTTTTACAAGTGCTAAATTTCAAGCCTGCAACCTTACTAAGACAGTCTAAATAGCCCTACAATGCAGATAATGGCATTAGAATGGCAAAACACAGTTTAGAATGTGTTTTTATTTCAAAAGCGAATATCTTTTTACAAGTGCTAAATTTCAAGCCTGCAACCTTACTAAGACAGTCTAAATAGCCCTACAATGCAGATAATGGCATTAGAATGGCAAAACACTGTTAGAATGTGTTTTTATTTCAAAAGCGAATATCTTTTTACAAGTGCTAAATTTCAAGCCTGCAACCTTACTAAGACAGTCTAAATAGCCCTACAATGCAGATAATGGCATTAGAATGGCAAAACACTGTTTAGAATGTGTTTTTATTTCAAAAGCGAATATCTTTTTACAAGTGCTAAATTTCAAGCCTGCAACCTTACTAAGACAGTCTAAATAGCCCTACAATGCAGATAATGGCATTAGAATGGCAAAACACAGTTTAGAATGTGTTTTTATTTCAAAAGCGAATATCTTTTTACAAGTGCTAAATTTCAAGCCTGCAACCTTACTAAGACAGTCTAAATAGCCCTACAATGCAGATAATGGCATTAGAATGGCAAAACACAGTTTAGAATGTGTTTTTATTTCAAAAGCGAATATCTTTTTACAAGTGCTAAATTTCAAGCCTGCAACCTTACTAAGACAGTCTAAATAGCCCTACAATGCAGATAATGGCATTAGAATGGCAAAACACTGTTTAGAATGTGTTTTTATTTCAAAAGCGAATATCTTTTTACAAGTGCTAAATTTCAAGCCTGCAACCTTACTAAGACAGTCTAAATAGCCCTACAATGCAGATAATGGCATTAGAATGGCAAAACACTGTTTAGAATGTGTTTTTATTTCAAAAGCGAATATCTTTTTACAAGTGCTAAATTTCAAGCCTGCAACCTTACTAAGACAGTCTAAATAGCCCTACAATGCAGATAATGGCATTAGAATGGCAAAACACTGTTTAGAATGTGTTTTTATTTCAAAAGCGAATATCTTTTTACAAGTGCTAAATTTCAAGCCTGCAACCTTACTAAGACAGTCTAAATAGCCCTACAATGCAGATAATGGCATTAGAATGGCAAAACACAGTTTAGAATGTGTTTTTATTTCAAAAGCGAATATCTTTTTACAAGTGCTAAATTTCAAGCCTGCAACCTTACTAAGACAGTCTAAATAGCCCTACAATGCAGATAATGGCATTAGAATGGCAAAACACTGTTTAGAATGTGTTTTTATTTCAAAAGCGAATATCTTTTTACAAGTGCTAAATTTCAAGCCTGCAACCTTACTAAGACAGTCTAAATAGCCCTACAATGCAGATAATGGCATTAGAATGGCAAAACACTGTTTAGAATGTGTTTTTATTTCAAAAGCGAATATCTTTTTACAAGTGCTGAATTTCAAGCCTGCAACCTTACTAAGACAGTCTAAATAGCCCTACAATGCAGATAATGGCATTAGAATGGCAAAACACTGTTTAGAATGTGTTTTTATTTCAAAAGCGAATATCTTTTTACAAGTGCTAAATTTCAAGCCTGCAACCTTACTAAGACAGTCTAAATAGCCCTACAATGCAGATAATGGCATTAGAATGGCAAAACACTGTTTAGAATGTGTTTTTATTTCAAAAGCGAATATCTTTTTACAAGTGCTAAATTTCAAGCCTGCAACCTTACTAAGACAGTCTAAATAGCCCTACAATGCAGATAATGGCATTAGAATGGCAAAACACTGTTTAGAATGTGTTTTTATTTCAAAAGCGAATATCTTTTTACAAGTGCTAAATTTCAAGCCTGCAACCTTACTAAGACAGTCTAAATAGCCCTACAATGCAGATAATGGCATTAGAATGGCAAAACACTGTTTAGAATGTGTTTTTATTTCAAAAGCGAATATCTTTTTACAAGTGCTAAATTTCAAGCCTGCAACCTTACTAAGACAGTCTAAATAGCCCTACAATGCAGATAATGGCATTAGAATGGCAAAACACTGTTTAGAATGTGTTTTTATTTCAAAAGCGAATATCTTTTTACAAGTGCTAAATTTCAAGCCTGCAACCTTACTAAGACAGTCTAAATAGCCCTACAATGCAGATAATGGCATTAGAATGGCAAAACACTGTTTAGAATGTGTTTTTATTTCAAAAGCGAATATCTTTTTACAAGTGCTAAATTTCAAGCCTGCAACCTTACTAAGACAGTCTAAATAGCCCTACAATGCAGATAATGGCATTAGAATGGCAAAACACTGTTTAGAATGTGTTTTTATTTCAAAAGCGAATATCTTTTTACAAGTGCTAAATTTCAAGCCTGCAACCTTACTAAGACAGTCTAAATAGCCCTACAATGCAGATAATGGCATTAGAATGGCAAAACACTGTTTAGAATGTGTTTTTATTTCAAAAGCGAATATCTTTTTACAAGTGCTAAATTTCAAGCCTGCAACCTTACTAAGACAGTCTAAATAGCCCTACAATGCAGATAATGGCATTAGAATGGCAAAACACTGTTTAGAATGTGTTTTTATTTCAAAAGCGAATATCTTTTTACAAGTGCTAAATTTCAAGCCTGCAACCTTACTAAGACAGTCTAAATAGCCCTACAATGCAGATAATGGCATTAGAATGGCAAAACACTGTTTAGAATGTGTTTTTATTTCAAAAGCGAATATCTTTTTACAAGTGCTAAATTTCAAGCCTGCAACCTTACTAAGAGTCTAAATAGCCCTACAATGCAGATAATGGCATTAGAATGGCAAAACACTGTTTAGAATGTGTTTTTATTTCAAAAGCGAATATCTTTTTACAAGTGCTAAATTTCAAGCCTGCAACCTTACTAAGAGTCTAAATAGCCCTACAATGCAGATAATGGCATTAGAATGGCAAAACACAGTTTAGAATGTGTTTTTATTTCAAAAGCGAATATCTTTTTACAAGTGCTAAATTTCAAGCCTGCAACCTTACTAAGACAGTCTAAATAGCCCTACAATGCAGATAATGGCATTAGAATGGCAAAACACTGTTTAGAATGTGTTTTTATTTCAAAAGCGAATATCTTTTTACAAGTGCTAAATTTCAAGCCTGCAACCTTACTAAGAGTCTAAATAGCCCTACAATGCAGATAATGGCATTAGAATGGCAAAACACAGTTTAGAATGTGTTTTTATTTCAAAGCGAATATCTTTTTACAAGTGCTAAATTTCAAGCCTGCAACCTTACTAAGACAGTCTAAATAGCCCTACAATGCAGATAATGGCATTAGAATGGCAAAACACTGTTTAGAATGTGTTTTTATTTCAAAAGCGAATATCTTTTTACAAGTGCTAAATTTCAAGCCTGCAACCTTACTAAGACAGTCTAAATAGCCCTACAATGCAGATAATGGCATTAGAATGGCAAAACACAGTTTAGAATGTGTTTTTATTTCAAAAGCGAATATCTTTTTACAAGTGCTAAATTTCAAGCCTGCAACCTTACTAAGACAGTCTAAATAGCCCTACAATGCAGATAATGGCATTAGAATGGCAAAACACAGTTTAGAATGTGTTTTTATTTCAAAAGCGAATATCTTTTTACAAGTGCTAAATTTCAAGCCTGCAACCTTACTAAGACAGTCTAAATAGCCCTACAATGCAGATAATGGCATTAGAATGGCAAAACACTGTTTAGAATGTGTTTTTATTTCAAAAGCGAATATCTTTTTACAAGTGCTAAATTTCAAGCCTGCAACCTTACTAAGACAGTCTAAATAGCCCTACAATGCAGATAATGGCATTAGAATGGCAAAACACAGTTTAGAATGTGTTTTTATTTCAAAAGCGAATATCTTTTTACAAGTGCTAAATTTCAAGCCTGCAACCTTACTAAGACAGTCTAAATAGCCCTACAATGCAGATAATGGCATTAGAATGGCAAAACACAGTTTAGAATGTGTTTTTATTTCAAAAGCGAATATCTTTTTACAAGTGCTAAATTTCAAGCCTGCAACCTTACTAAGACAGTCTAAATAGCCCTACAATGCAGATAATGGCATTAGAATGGCAAAACACTGTTTAGAATGTGTTTTTATTTCAAAAGCGAATATCTTTTTACAAGTGCTAAATTTCAAGCCTGCAACCTTACTAAGACAGTCTAAATAGCCCTACAATGCAGATAATGGCATTAGAATGGCAAAACACTGTTTAGAATGTGTTTTTATTTCAAAAGCGAATATCTTTTTACAAGTGCTAAATTTCAAGCCTGCAACCTTACTAAGACAGTCTAAATAGCCCTACAATGCAGATAATGGCATTAGAATGGCAAAACACTGTTTAGAATGTGTTTTTATTTCAAAAGCGAATATCTTTTTACAAGTGCTAAATTTCAAGCCTGCAACCTTACTAAGACAGTCTAAATAGCCCTACAATGCAGATAATGGCATTAGAATGGCAAAACACAGTTTAGAATGTGTTTTTATTTCAAAAGCGAATATCTTTTTACAAGTGCTAAATTTCAAGCCTGCAACCTTACTAAGACAGTCTAAATAGCCCTACAATGCAGATAATGGCATTAGAATGGCAAAACACTGTTTAGAATGTGTTTTTATTTCAAAAGCGAATATCTTTTTACAAGTGCTAAATTTCAAGCCTGCAACCTTACTAAGACAGTCTAAATAGCCCTACAATGCAGATAATGGCATTAGAATGGCAAAACACTGTTTAGAATGTGTTTTTATTTCAAAAGCGAATATCTTTTTACAAGTGCTAAATTTCAAGCCTGCAACCTTACTAAGACAGTCTAAATAGCCCTACAATGCAGATAATGGCATTAGAATGGCAAAACACAGTTTAGAATGTGTTTTTATTTCAAAAGCGAATATCTTTTTACAAGTGCTAAATTTCAAGCCTGCAACCTTACTAAGACAGTCTAAATAGCCCTACAATGCAGATAATGGCATTAGAATGGCAAAACACTGTTTAGAATGTGTTTTTATTTCAAAAGCGAATATCTTTTTACAAGTGCTAAATTTCAAGCCTGCAACCTTACTAAGACAGTCTAAATAGCCCTACAATGCAGATAATGGCATTAGAATGGCAAAACACTGTTTAGAATGTGTTTTTATTTCAAAAGCGAATATCTTTTTACAAGTGCTAAATTTCAAGCCTGCAACCTTACTAAGACAGTCTAAATAGCCCTACAATGCAGATAATGGCATTAGAATGGCAAAACACTGTTTAGAATGTGTTTTTATTTCAAAAGCGAATATCTTTTTACAAGTGCTAAATTTCAAGCCTGCAACCTTACTAAGACAGTCTAAATAGCCCTACAATGCAGATAATGGCATTAGAATGGCAAAACACAGTTTAGAATGTGTTTTTATTTCAAAAGCGAATATCTTTTTACAAGTGCTAAATTTCAAGCCTGCAACCTTACTAAGACAGTCTAAATAGCCCTACAATGCAGATAATGGCATTAGAATGGCAAAACACTGTTTAGAATGTGTTTTTATTTCAAAAGCGAATATCTTTTTACAAGTGCTAAATTTCAAGCCTGCAACCTTACTAAGACAGTCTAAATAGCCCTACAATGCAGATAATGGCATTAGAATGGCAAAACACTGTTTAGAATGTGTTTTTATTTCAAAAGCGAATATCTTTTTACAAGTGCTAAATTTCAAGCCTGCAACCTTACTAAGAGTCTAAATAGCCCTACAATGCAGATAATGGCATTAGAATGGCAAAACACTGTTTAGAATGTGTTTTTATTTCAAAAGCGAATATCTTTTTACAAGTGCTAAATTTCAAGCCTGCAACCTTACTAAGACAGTCTAAATAGCCCTACAATGCAGATAATGGCATTAGAATGGCAAAACACTGTTTAGAATGTGTTTTTATTTCAAAAGCGAATATCTTTTTACAAGTGCTAAATTTCAAGCCTGCAACCTTACTAAGACAGTCTAAATATCCCTACAATGCAGATA
>NW_028171547.1:0-25405 GCF_963971535.1 Notolepis coatsorum
GTTTGGAGTTTTGTTTACCTCGTCGTGAAGGTCTGAAAGCGCTGCCCCAGTGTTGACTTCAGGGGGGATGTAAACTCCAATTAGGATGACTTGAATGGACGACACTTGGTGGATATGTACTCCATGTTGGCCGAACAGTGGTCCGATAGTCTCTTCACGTTCCCTGGGTCACACCAGTTGTTGTAACCATGAGCCAGTCGAGACAGTGATTGAACTACAGTCCAATGTTAACCCTTTAATATCACACTACCCTTTGTCGTGCGGCAGTGAAAGGGTTAACCTTATCTATTGTCGCAGTGAAAGGGTTAACCATTCAGTATAGTGTGGCAGTGAAAGGGTTCAAATGTGTCTGACGATCATATACAGTGGGGGAAATAGGTATTGAAAATTGTATCCAGTAAATGTATTTCCAATGAGCCTATTCAAGTGAATGTGCACCAGAATTTGGTATTAACTCAAAATATCCAGACAAAAATTCGAAACATTAAAGTCCATATGTAAATAAAGTTACGTGTAATAAAGTGGAATGAAACAGGAAGAAAGTATTGGACGCACTAATAAAAAGCAGTACACTACATCAAGGAAAGGCAAGGAACCAGCTGAAAGCCAAAACTAATTCAGAGGCAACTCTACCTCCAATCTGTGCTAATTCATGTAAACTGGGTTAGACTATATTGTTGGGCTATACAAGTTTTTTTTTGTTACCAAGGTACCACACAAGAAACATCTAATTATGGGTAAAAGCAAAGAGCTTCACAACAGATAGTTGCAACGCATGGAAATGGAATTGGCTACAGGACGTATTTCACGTTTCAAAGTGGAAGCAACATCACTCCATCATCACAGGTGCACAGAGCAGCACAATGTCTGATCAGGGAGTCAGAAGGATACTTAGAAGAGTAGCCAGAGAGCCAAGGACCACTAGGAAAGAGCTCCAGAAAGACTTGGAGGCAGCAGGTCAACAACTGTGACAGAAAGGACAATAGGCAATGCACTCCAGCGCCATGGCCTCTGTGCAGAGTGCCCAAAGACACGTTGAAGCTGGTTTAAAGTAGATTATTTGTTAATACCAAAGTCTGGTGAAAAGGTCACTTGAATGGCCACATTGGAAATACATTTACTGGACAAATACTGATGTGTTCAATACTTATTTCGCCCCACTAGCAGTTGGTGCTAAAAGAAAATGAGTAAACTATAAAGATTCACCAAATCCAGCACAATCTGGACTGAGTCCACAGAGGCAGCCAGGCAGCGCGGGCATGTTGCCATGGTGATAAGTATGGGCTGCAGGGTTCCGTCCAGGGATTAGAGGATCAGTGTTATTAAACTTCTCTGACCTCTGAACCCAGCGTGCTACATGGAACGTGTTCTTATGGCTCCAAGGAGTTTTAGTCCATTTAGTTATTTAGTTATTTATTCCCGTTAAACAGATACTAGCTAATAGCCTGGTTTAGGTGACAGCCAGAGAGAGAGAGAGAGAGAGGAGAGAGAGAGAGAGAGAGAGAGAGAGAGAGAGAGAGGGAGGAGAGAGAGAGAGAGAGAGAGAGGAGCGAGAGAGCGAGAGAGCGAGAGAGCGAGAGAGAGAGAGAGAGAGAGAGGAGAGAGAGAGAGAGGAAGAGAGAGAGAGAGAGGAGAACATGCGGAGAGAGAGAGGAGAACATGCGGAGGGAGAGAGATGGAGAGAAACAGACAGACAGACAGACAGACAGACAGACAGACAGACAGACAGACAGACAGACAGACAGACAGACAGACAGACAGACAGACAGACAGACAGACAGACAGACAGACAGACAGACAGACAGACAGACAGACAGACAGACAGACAGACAGACAGACAGACAGACAGGTGATAGCAGCAGTGACCAGCGAGTGTGAGAGAGAGGTGTGTGAACTCTGCCAGTGGAAGTGGCATGGGAAAGTATTACTGTGTGTGTGTGTGTGTGTGTTGTGTGTGTGTGTGTGTGTGTGTGTGTGTGTGTGTGTGTGTGTGTGTGTGTGTGTGTGTGTGTGTGTGTGTGTGTGTGTGTGTGTGTGTGTGTGTGTGTGTGTGTGTGTGTGTGTGTGTGTGTGTGTGTGTGTGTGTGTGTGTGTGTGTGTGTGTGTGTGTGTGTGTGTGTGTGTGTGTGTGTGTGTGTGTGCATGGGATCGAGGGAGCGGGCAGTTCACAGGGAAATGCTTCCTGTTTGCCTCACTCTCTCCACCAATCACAATTTACTTCCCGTCTGTCTGCCAGGCTAGCAAGTAGAATCAGTCGCCGCTCTATTGTGTCAACACACACACACACACACACACACACACACACACACACACAGACACACACACAAACACATAACGCGCGCAACACACACACACAGGAATGAAAACATAACCTAATCCTGCTTAATCTTGGTGAAGGTAAGGTGACACATGAGGTCAGGCTGTGACCTTTGACCTGTGACCTGGGTTCTCTGTGGAACAGTATTGATCAACATTTGAATTTGAATTTATTCGTTTATTTGTACAGGGACAATGTATATTAATGAACATTCAGCATTTTGCAATAAAACATTGACGTAAATACACCCGAATTAGCCGAGGCTCATTTTCATCGTTAGTCCCGACATAAAACATAAAATGAGACCAAAAGTGCAGAACCACAAATACCAGGAATGCAGACGGTACAATTACAAAGTTAAAACACAAAGCAGAAGTAGAAATTACAGGAGTAATACTTATCCTAAAATGTGCTATCTAGGTGGGGCATATCATAAAGTTAGATTCGATTAGATTCTTTAATGACCACACAGCCGGGCTGGTGGAATTTGTTTTCAATGCATAATCATTGTTCCAACATAGAACATCACTTACAATACACACTACGTGCAGTTAAATACATTGTGCAATACAAAGTGCAAATCCTAAAGTGCAAGCTAGGCTAGTCCTATCCTAAAGTGCTCATCGCCCCCCAAATGCCACTAGGCCTAGTGTTCACAGGTCTGCCTGCCTATGAGCCATGAGTTAAGCCGTCTCTTTAGAGCAGCAAACAGAGGACTTTCTCTAATAGCCAGAGGCAAGGCATCCAGCTAGTTAGTAACCCTAACCCATACCAGCTAGTTAGTAAGCCTAACCCTAACCCATACCAGCTAGTTAGTAACCCTAACCCATTCAGCTAGTTAGTAACCCTAACCCATACCAGCTAGTTAGTAACCCTAACCCATACCAGCTAGTTAGTAACCCTAACCCATACCAGCTAGTTAGTAACCCTAACCCATTCCAGCTAGTTAGTAACCCTAACCCATTCCAGCTAGTTAGTAACCCTAACCCTAACCCATTCCAGCTAGTTAGTAACCCTAACCCATTCCAGCTAGTTAGTAACCCTAACCCATTCCAGCTAGTTAGTAACCCTAACCCATACCAGCTAGTTAGTAACCCTAACCCATACCAGCTAGTTAGTAACCCTAACCCATTCCAGCTAGTTAGTAACCCTAACCCTAACCCATTCCAGCTAGTTAGTAACCCTAACCCATACCAGCTAGTTAGTAACCCTAACCCATACCAGCTAGTTAGTAACCCTAACCCATACCAGCTAGTTAGTAACCCTAACCCATACCAGCTAGTTAGTAACCCTAACCCTAACCCATTCCAGCTAGTTAGTAACCCTAACCCATACCAGCTAGTTAGTAACCCTAACCCATTCAGCTAGTTAGTAACCCTAACCCATACCAGCTAGTTAGTAACCCTAACCCATACCAGCTAGTTAGTAACCCTAACCCATACCAGCTAGTTAGTAACCCTAACCCATTCCAGCTAGTTAATAACCCTAACCCTAACCCATACCAGCTAGTTAGTAACCCTAACCCATTCCAGCTAGTTAGTAACCCTAACCCATACCAGCTAGTTAGTAACCCTAACCCATACCAGCTAGTTAATAACCCTAACCCATACCAGCTAGTTAGTAAGCCTAACCCATTCCAGCTAGTTAGTAAGCCTAACCCATACCAGCTAGTAGTAACCCTAACCCATACCAGCTAGTTAGTAACCCTAACCCTAACCCATTCCAGCTAGTTAGTAACCCTAACCCATACCAGCTAGTTAGTAACCCTAACCCGTCCAATATTTCGCCGTCCACTAAAGACGCACTTCTTCAACCATTATCTAAAAAAAAAAATCAAGAATCAAGAGGTTTATTTGTCACATACATATATAATTGTTAGACTAGAAGTATTTATTTGTCATGCAGTTTTAACACACACACGTGAGATGGGCGACCCACAGGAACACACACACACACACATGCACTGAGTCGCCGATGAAATGTCTCTCTGCACTTTTCCCATCCCGTCGTCCTTCCCCCCCAAGGGCAGCCGGGAGCAGACAGGCGTCAACGTGAGCCGCGCCAGGGGACCAATCCAAGTGCTCCTGTCCGTCTTCGTCAAGGACGCCACAGCGTTAGCGATCTGTTGTTGTGCATGTTTTTCCATTGGGTTTATCTTATCGGGGGGGAAACCCTTGCGAGCGCGGGAGAACATGCAAACTCCACACAGAAAGGCCCGGGAGATACCCCACCTGGGTAACTGGCATCATGGAAACCTGGTCCCCAAGCGGGAATCGAACCCTGGACCTTCTTGCTGTGAGGCGGCAGTGTTAACCACTACACCACCGTGCCGCATACCAGGGCATACAGTGAAATGCGGGTGGTCATGCCCGCATTGATTGTGCAAAATACAATAATAAAATAGGCATAGAGAAAAATAAACATAGAAAAAATAAAATGGGTAAGACACAAGATATGCATGCTAAAAAAAAGACATGCTGAGTTCCTGAGAAACTCAGGTCTCAGGTGATAGAGGCGCTGTTTTGCCTTTTTCACCACAGAATCTATGTGTGTAGACCATGTCAGGTCCTCTGTGATGTGGACTCCCAGGTACTTGAAACTGCTCACCCTGTCCACGATAGCCCCGTTTATCGACAACGGTGTGTGTGTCCCAGGGGCGTTTTTCCCACAGTCAAAATGGAGAATCACAACAAAAAATGATCTTGCCAGATCCAGCTAGGCAAAGAGATAATGTCTAGTATTTTCTGTTTAAATATTTTCAAAAGAAAATTTGTTTTACTGTAATTTTAACCTGTACTGGATACAGTATTTTATGTTTGTCTGATATTTGCTGAGCTTACAGTGTTATGCACATAGTAGCATGAAAACTGGGACATGTATTGTTGTGATTCTCCATGTTGGAAATGTTGACTGATTTGGTTATATGGCGAGAAAATGTTATTTTTTTCATCAGTCTGCATCATTGATTTGGGTATATGTAGATAAATAAATTATATTTTCATCAGTCTACAGCATTGGTCTTGTGTAGTGTTTGGTGAATTTATTGTATATTTGCACATTCTCTGCATACTTCACTTACAGTACTCTAATCACTGAGAAGTAGAATTGCTAAATGTGTTTTAGGTTAAGCACAGCAGTGTGTGTAACTGGTTCAAACAGAATTAAGTCATATGAAACGTGTGTTTCATATGGTAAAGAAATGTAGTTTTTATAAATTAGTGTATGGTTTTGACAAGTGTTTAATTTAGCAAAGGATCTGAGGTGATAATTGTGTGTGTGGTTGTGCTAATTGTGTGTTTTGAAACACCGGGCCCCGTTTTCAAAATCATGCTTAGGCAATCGAAAAAAAACTCTATTGTGTGTTTCATTATATACATATGTTTCAGTCTTCTCATAAAAAAAATATTAGATTTTTGGGTCTTTTCCTGCCTTTGGTCCGCTTTGCATTCACATCTCAAATGAACCGCAGCAGGGTTCACTTGCAAGAGTGAATGAGCTTTCACACCACCCCAAACCAACCGGACTATCCGAGGAAATGAACCAGGGTTCGATTAAAGCTTATTATAGGACACTGGACATGGGTATGGATGGCTCCAGGTGCTGCTGCGGTAAAGTGCACATCTTCAATATCTGTACTATTTAAAAGCACAGTGCAGGACACACTCAAAGGTTATCGCACCTCAGAGATGGCAGTGGACATGTATGACAGGACAAAGGCCATATGTAATGGCCTTTGGATTGAGGAACATACTACCAGCCAAAGGAGGAAGCAGAAAAGGATGGACGAGTATGTAGTTGAGTCATCTTGTGGCACAAGCTCAGACCTCAGCTCAGGAGATCAGCTGAGACAGAGACTGTTCTATCCAGTCGTCGACAGAATGCTGCAAGAGCTTGAGAGCAGGTTCTCATGAGTTGGATAACAACTTATGAGAGGCATACAGGCATGTTATCCAGCCTCAGACCAGTTTCTCTCAGTGGAATTGCTGCAACCCCTCGCCACACATTACAATATCCAACTATTGCCAGAGGAGATCACAGTTGCAAAGTGTTTCCTGGTCAGGACAGGCAGAGATGCAGTCCCTACTATCCAAAGTGTCTTTTCCCTCCTGGATAATAATAATAATAATAATAATAATAATAATAATAATAATAATAATAATAATAATAATAATAATAATAATAATAATAATAATAATAATAATAATAATAATAATAATGCATTTGATTTATAAGGCGCCTTTCAGGACACTAAAAAAAAAGTCCACAAATCGGTGAATGAAAAGATTATAGGATCAAATGAAAACTACTTACTAAAAATTGATGTTTAAAAGTACTAAAAACCAACAAAAAATACCAAACACTAACAAACATTCAGCACAGACAATGGGGATGCTGACATTAATCATGTAAACAATTTTTTTTTCTTTTTTTTAGATCCGGGGCTAGGAGAAAAACATCCGGGGCTAAAGCCCCGGAAGCCCAGGGCTAAAGCCCCGGAAGCCCAGGGCTAAAGCCCCAGAAGCCCAGGGCTAAAGCCCCGGAAGCCCAGGGCTAATGACGCCACTGGTGTGTCCCCTGCTGTATTCTCCTAAAATCCACGATCAGCTCTTTGGTTTTACCAATGTTCAGGAGTAGGCTGTTGTTCCGGCACCAGTGTGCCAGTTCATCAACCTCCTCCCGGTAGGCCTTCTCATCATTGTTAGAGATCAGCCCCACCACCACTGTGTCGTCCGCAAACTTCACTATGGAGTTGGAGCTGAACTTGGCCACACAGTCGTGTGAGTACAGCAGGGGGCTCAGAACACAGCCCTGGGGACCTGATACTCTAAACTCAACACCTCCCCTTCTGACCTCTGACCTCGTACTAAACTCAACACCTCCTGACCTCTGACCTCGTACTAAACTCAACACCTCCTGACCTCTGACCTCGTACTAAACTCAACACCTCCCCTTCTGACCTCTGACCTCGTACTAAACTCAACACCTCCTGACCTCTGACCTCGTACTAAACTCAACACCTCCCCTTCTGACCTCTGACCTCGTACTAAACTCAACACCTCCCCTTCTGACCTCTGACCTCGTACTAAACTCAACACCTCCCCTTCTGACCTCTGACCTCGTACTAAACTCAACACCTCCCCTTCTGACCTCTGACCTCGTACTAAACTCAACACCTCCCCTTCTGACCTCTGACCTCGTACTAAACTCAACACATCCCCTTCTGACCTCGTACTAAACTCAACACCTCCCCTCCTGACCTCTGACCTCGTACTAAACTCAACACCTCCCCTTCTGACCTCTGACCTCATACTAAACTCAACACCTCCCCTTCTGACCTCTGACCTCGTACTAAACTCAACACCTCCCCTTCTGACCTCGTACTAAACTCAACACCTCCCCTTCTGACCTCTGACCTCGTACTAAACTCAACACCTCCCCTTCTGACCTCGTACTAAACTCAACACCTCCCCTTCTGACCTCTGACCTCGTACTAAACTCAACACCTCCCCTTCTGACCTCTGACCTCGTACTAAACTCAACACCTCCTGTTACGAAGGATCAGATTAAACCGAATATATATATTTATTAATTGATATATATTGCATAATATTTGTATATCGTTTGATATCCCTTGTGTATTCCTTGTACATATACACGGAATATCCCTTTAACCTAGTACAGACCATAATATTTCGTTCTCTTATTGGACAGCGGTCCCTTAGGCGCCACTGCCATACCCCCAAGGTCTAGTTCAAAGTCACCGCCATAGACTTGCCTGGACATGAACGGCTCTGCGCAAGGATACGAGACAGGAATAAGGCTGGTACTAGTTTGTTCACCTAACGTATAAATACGGCGCAGGTGAATACAGAAGTTAAGTTACCCAATAAGTTGAAGCCTCACCCACGATACAACGTGCGGTGAAGTATGGCCTGTTTGGCCCCAAATAGAGCATTGAGACCGCGTGCAAATTAATAACTGAAGTATCAGAGTTTAACGCTGTACCGTCGAGTGCGACCTATTCTATTAATTCAGTAATAGTCTATTTATGTATAGTGTATCGTGCGGCTACCGTTCTACAGTGACCAGCATCACCAACGTTTCCTCGTACCAGCTAGTGTGCTTATCCAGGCTGGGCAGCTTACCCTGGCGCCTTCACCCGAGGAGCCCTAGACGTGGACCGTGTGGACATGTACACTGGATAACCTACCCGACGACTACATAGCCGTTTTCGGCTGGATTATATTTGCTTTGGTCCTGTAATTGATGGAGCGGAGAATCGTCTACACCCACAATTGTGTGGGATTTACCCTGTGAGGAGCAACGTCGAGCCCGCCTCTAAGAAGCCTGAGGCTGGCTAGCTTTCTTCCATGCGGAGCTGCATGCCGGAGAACAGCTGTTATTCGTCTGCGGATCAAGAGATTATTGCACCGTCTCCTGTACTTGGAGTCTCCCTATTCTTCGTTGACCCAGACTCTACTACCGACAAATCCTCTCCCCTTGCTGGCCTACAACCGGAGGGACCCTACCAGTATCTCCCGCTGCCTTACTAGTGTACCATAGATATAATTCCTAAGATACAGGTGGTATTCATTATCTCCTGCGTAATATGATAATGGACTTACGTTATTGATTTACTCACGCACATTCTTTCGCCTTATAAGCGCGACCCTACGTAAAGTATTGTTATATACTATCATTGCTGCTAATAAATATTATTATAACCCAGTTTTGTGTGGAACCGTGTCATTGTGGGAAGTGTTCATCTGATATACCTGTGTACTGTATGGCCAGTAGTAATGTACATAAGACAGTAGTGGTTTAATGATACCATACTTATATAATACAGTCAGGGAATTGTACCCCTCAGTTACACCTCCGCTCCTGGAGGCTAAAAGTCCACCAGGGGGTGGAGGGGCCAAACCGTTCAATACTCTGTGTATAAGACATAAGACACAAGTATATAATAAGTGCTTTTAAATAACTTAACATTTTCAAAGCTTATTAAAAGACGGCGCCTCTCTAAAATTGCGTCGTGGTTTCCCATCAAATACCTCGACGGCTCTTTTGTGCAGCTGTTCCATGGGTTTTAGTGCTGCGACACACCAACAAACCACCACTTTGTGAAGCAATACTCGATGTGTGAGATCAAATCATGCAGTGGAGGTAGGACTTGGCATCGGATGCAATGAAGGGCCTGATTTGTTTTAAGCTGTGTGCTAAATGTTATGGTGTTAGTTACCTTTTTGACACGTTTGTTAAAAGTAAGGTTGGAGTCCAGTACGACCTCCAGTACGACCCCAATATATTTAAATTAGGTTACCAGATCCAGGTCTACTCCCTCCAGCGACCTGAGGTCAGGCTGTGACCTTTGACCTGTGACCTGAGGTCAGGCTGCTCTCTGTGACCTTTGCACTGAGGTCAGGCTGCTCTCTGTGACCTTTGACCTGTGACCTGGGTTCTCTGTGTGGAACAGTATTGATCAACACAAGGTCGGGCTGCTCTCTGCATCCTACACACAACTCAGTTCACACTCTATAGTCAATACAACAGTATGTGTACATGTGTTTTTACTGGACGTGTGTGTGTGTGTGCGTGTGGGGGGGTTGGGTGTGTGTGTGTGTGGGTGGGTGTGTGTGGGTGGATGGGTGTGGGTGTGTGTGTGTGTCGGGGTGTGTGTGTGTGTGTGGGTAGATGGGTGTGGGGTGTGTGTGAGTGTGTGTGTGGGGGTGGGTGTGTGGGTGGATGGGTGTGTGGGGGTGGGTGGATGGGTGTGGGGTGTGTGTGTGTGTGTGGGGGGGTGGGTGGGTATGTGTGTCATCATTGCTGCTTTTATTGAACTGAGAAAAGTTGTTTGATTTCACGTTTGACATTCAGATTGACTTGATACCTTCTGTTTGTCAGTCAATGTGTTTTAAAATGGACCCCCCCCCCCCTCTCTCTCCTCCTATCAGGTCTAGAGTTTGGTGATGTGCAGGGGAACCAGCCAATCGGCATCGTCCTCACCGTGCTGGGCGTGGTGGTGTTGGACTTCTGTGCAGACGCCACGGAGGGGCCAATCAGAGCCTACCTTCTAGATGTGGCCGAACCAGAGGAACAAGACATGGCTCTGAATATACACGCTGCCTCTGCTGGTACTACACAGTACTACACATATATAGATATGTATTATAGACATATATATACATATTAGTGCTGTCAGGCGATTACAATTTTTTATCTAATTAATTACAGGATTTGTAATTAATTCTGTAATTAATCGCATTTGAATCGCATAACCATTTTATGCTTGATATTTTATATTCTATAATCATATTTCAAATTGCATGTGTCCGGATGGCAGAATTCAGTACTGTATCTACAAAACCTTCTGTTTAATCATCTTCCATCTATTAAGTTGCTTAGATTTCTCAGGTCTGGTCAATTTGAGCATGGTGTTATTCACAGTCAAAGATAAAAAAAAAAATTTAATTGATATTCTCATTTGGTTCATTACAATTTACTCAAGTCTAGTAACAGACACAGTATTTCTGACACTGGGAATACATTCCCTGAGATCCATAGATGTCCCTAGAATCAGATACCAAGAACATGCAAATGGACCATATAAAAAAAGTCTGTAAATGTGTATTCTACGTTCTTATGGAATGAATAAGATTCTTTTTTTTTTTAAATTATATAAACATTTTTGTAATGCATTTTGAGTTAATTTTCATAACGCGATCATTTGCTGTGTAATTAATTTATCTAATTAACGCGATAAAATGACAGCCCTAATACATATACATATATATTTATACACAGAGGAGCAGGACATGGCTCTGAATATACACGCTGCCTCTGCTGGTACTACACACATATATATACATGTATTATAGACATATATATATAATATATACATATATATTTATACACAGAGGAGCAGGACATGGTTCTGAACATCCGCATATCAGGACATATACGTACATACAGATGTAGCAGACAGGTGTGTCTACCCATGCCGCATGGTTTTCGGGTAATACTCAACCAGTAGGGGGCGCTCGGGTTACACCAGGTTACTTTTCGTTTCTATTTAATTTAATTTATAAAGAAATAATTAAGATATTCCATAAACTGAAATCTCACTAATAACTAGTGCTGTCAGGTGATTAAAAAAATGTATCTAATTAATTACAGGATTTGTAATTATTAATTAATTAATCTAATTAATCTCATAACCATTTTAGGCCTGATATTCTATATTCTATAATCATATTTCAAATGGCATGTGTCCGGATGGCAGAATTCAGTACTGTATCTACAAAACCTTCTGTTTAATCATCTTCCATTTATTCATTTGCTTAGATTTTTCAGGTCTGGTCAATTCTAGCATGGTGTTATTCACAGTTAAAGATACATTTTTTTTTATTGATATTCTCATTTGGTTCATTACAATTGACTCAAGCCTGGTAACAGACACAGTATTTATGACACTGGGAATACATTCCATGAGATCCATAGATGTCCCTAGAATCAGATACCAAGAACATGCAAATGGACCATATTAAAAAAAAAAGTCTGTACATGTTTATTCTACGTTCTTATGGAATAAATTACATTAAAAAAAGTATAATTTTTTTTTTAATTAATTTTGAGTTAATTTTCATAACGCGATAATTAGCTGTGTAATTAATTAATGTAATTAACGCGATAAACTGACTGACCCCCCCTCTCTCTCTCAAACCCTATGTCTCTCTCTCTAACCCTGTCTCTCTCTCCCCAGGGCTCGGGTGCATTGGTCTATTCTCTCTCTCTCTCTCTCTCTCTCTCTCTCTCTCTCTAACCCTGTGTCTCTCTCTCCCCAGGGCTCGGGGGTACAGTGGGCTATGCTCTCTCTCTCTCTCTCTCTCTCTCTCTCTCTCTCTCTCTCTCTCTCTCTCTCTCTCTCTCTCTCTCTCTCTCTCTCTCTCTCTCTCTCAATTCAATTCAATTCAAGTGGCTTTATTGGCATGACGCAGCTTGTACATGTTGCCAAATCAAATGGTTGATAACATAAGCATGGATTACAAAACACATATTAATGTCATAGTATATACAAACATTTTCATCATAAAATAGAACATAAAATATTACGGCATAAACATGTCAGGTGACTGTCACTCACTGTCCCTCAGTTTGTGGCAGGCAGCAACATAGGCTGCTGCTAGCTCACAGCTTGTTGAGTCCTCCCCTAGTAGGACTGGTAGTTTTCCTGTATCTGGTAGTGCAAGAAAACCTTTTGTTATTAGTTCAAATTTTTTAAAATGCGTTTCTCTAATATCTTTATATTTTTCACATTTGGTGAGGAAGTGCAACTCAGTTTCAGGCTCACTGAGGATGCAATGACTGCATAGCCTTTGCTCTGCAGGGAGCCAGGTTTTCCTGTGCCTCCCCTTTTCAACAGCGAGGCTGTGCTCACTCAGTCTGTATTTTGTCAAGGTTCTTTTTAGTTGTTGATCAGTCACCATGCTCAAGTAATCTGCTATGGTGTACTGTCGATTTAGAGCCAGATAGCACTGCATTTTGCTCTGTGCTTTTGTTTGTGTTTTCCAATAGGTGATGTAGTTTTGTTTTAGCTGTGTAGTAATTTGATTTATTCTGATTGGTGACGTGTTCTGTTCCTGAGGTGTGTTAAGAGAGCAGGTTTGTGGACTCAGCCTCAGGACCAGCTGGGTAAGGGGGTTCCTGATGCTCCTCAGCTCTTGGCACTGCAGGGCTTGATAATGGTACGAGAGGGGGTCACTTCGTTTTAGGTGTGTCCAAAAGTTAATTGCTCTTTTTTGTATTTTTAGTATTAGTGGGTAACGGCCTAATTCTGCCCTGCATGCATTGTTTGTAGTTTTCCTCTGGACATGTAGGATAATCTTACAGAACTCTGCATGCAGGGTCTCAATGGGGTGTTTGTCCCATTGGGTAAAGTCTTGTTTTGTAAGTGGACCCCACACCTCACTGCCATAGAGTGCAATTGGTTCAATAACACATAAAATTAATTTTAACCAGATTCGAATTGGTATTTCTGTTTGTATATTTCTTTTTATGGCGTAGAAAGCCCGGCGTGCTTTCCCTCTCAGCTCATTGACTGCTTCCTTAAAATGTCCAGTTGAACTTAGTTTTAGGCCTAAATAGGTGTAATGTGTGCAGTACTCTACATGTTTTGTACCAATTGAGAACTTTGGTAGGACGTCCTGAGGTCTGGATCTTTTTTGGAATATCATTATTTTGGTCTTTTTGGGGTTTACTGCCAGGGCCCAGGTCTGACAGTAATGCTCTAGCAGGTCCAGGCTCTGCTGTAGGCCGTCTGCTGTGGGGGACAACACAACCAGGTCATCTGCAAAGAGCAGGCATTTCACTTCCCGATTGTGGAGACTTACACCGGGGGCAGAGGACTTTTCTAGTATATTAGCCAATTCATTAATATAGATATTGAAGAGTGCCGGGCTGAGGTTGCAGCCCTGACGAACGCCTCGCCCTTGGGTAAAGAATTCTGTTCTTTTTTTGCCAATTTTTACACTGCACATATTACCAGAGTACATTGATTTAATAATATCATATGTTTTACCCCCTACACCACTCTCTATAACTTTATAGAACAGTCCTGTATGCCAAATAGAATCAAAAGCCTTTTGGAAGTCAATAAAACAGGCATATATTTTGGTTTTATTTTGGTTTATATGTTTATCAATTAGGGTATGTAGGGTGTAAATATGATCGGTTGTGCGGTGTTTTGGTATAAATCCAATTTGGCTTTTACTCAAGACATTGTGCTTGGTAAGGAAGTTTAAAAGTCTGGTATTCATAATACTACAGAAAACCTTCCCCAGATTACTGTTCACACAGATGCCTCTGTAGTTATTAGGGTCAAATTTGTCTCCGCTTTTATAGATTGGGGTTATGAGTCCGTGATTCCAGGTGTCAGGAAAATATCCTACACTCAGGACCAAATTGAATAGTTTTAATATAGCCAATTGGAATTTCTTGTTCATATTTTTCATCATCTCATTCAAGATGCCATCAGGTCCACAAACCTTTTTTGGTTTAAGAGTTTGTAGTTTCTTAAGCAGTTCCTGCTCAATAATTGGGGAGTCTAATGGGTTTTGATTGTCTTTTATGGCAAGCTCCAATTTAGTCAATTTATCAAGAATTTGAGATTGTTCTGTGTTTCCATCAATTTGAACAGTGTGGTATAGTGTTTTAAAATGGGTTGTCCATATATCACTGTTCTGTATAGCCAATTCCTGTTTTTGTGGTTTGTTTATGTGTTTCCAATGTTGCCAAAAGTTGTTTGTATTGATTGCCTCCTCAATTAGTGTCAGTTGCTGTTTGTCATATTGTTGTTTTTTGGTTCTGAGTCTACGTTTGTACAGTTTTAGGGTCTCACAGTAGAGAATGCGTACATCAGCATTATTGGGGTCTCTGTGTTTTTGATTTGATAGCATTCTAACTTTTTTCCTAATGATTTTACAATCTGTATCAAACCAGCTGTTTTTTGTTGCAGTTTTTGGTTTGTTTGTAGTACATTTCAGTTCTGTATCGTTAGTGGCTTAGCTTGGCTTCGCCTTCTGCACTATCTCGCGTACGTGCACGCGTACTGAATAAACCACAAATGTACCTCTAATACCAGTATTAGTCTGACCACACCCCTCATCAGCTTACCTTCATAAGCAGGTGTGTGGTCACCTGCTCTCCTCCTTCTCGCTTTCACCACAAGGAAGAGGTGCCTCGGTAGATCCCCACACTTGACACCATGATGGAAGAAATTGGATTAGGAACAGCTTGGGAAACAAGGATACGTTGACATCATATCTTTATTTTCTCTCTCACTATTTTCGAGAAAATACGGCGATATTGTCTTCGTACTGGAGTGTCTAGAAGATGATGATCATTCTACAAACCCTCCACCGGTTTTCGTATTGGGAGCACGCCGCTGCATGCTTCTCAACTGCAGTTCCTTGCTGTGTTTGTTGGGGTGAAACCTGTCAGGCCACAGCTGAACTGTCGGACATGCCGCTGTTGTGAGGAGCGGTGCGTTCCAGGTTGGGTGAGTAGTGTTTGCTGGCGGGCTCCACTTGTCTGTTAGTGCTATGGGGGCTACTAGACAAAGTTTATGGAAACCGGCCCCAGGCTAGGGTCCTTTGTTTAGCCGTCTAGGCGACAGAAGGCCTTGGTCTGGCGACCATTATAGTTTTAACTAGTGGGCCGCGACCATTGACACTGGTGATCCCTGTGTGTTCTGGACGAGTGGATTCTCTCTGTCACCGTGTTAAGACCCCATCTTTCATATCCAAATGAGAGTATTCCTTCACGAGGGGATATGTGCATGTAATGTGCGATAGCGGCAGATTCATGTTCAAAGTCAGCTATACAGGCCAGTTGGTACTGTGCTGATTCCGCCGGACGTGTTAATGTCACCGTTGTGAAGCGGTGTTGACGTCTTGTTTTCTCTTTTCTCTTAAAAAGTGAGGAGGGTTCAGAACGGCGGCCTGTCTGGGTGAGTGTTATGTCATTGTTTACATGTTCATAGCTTACGGTTAGCCGGTCGGTGGCCTGGCGCGGGTTAGCTTGGCTTCTCGCGCGCCGCCGGGAGCTCGCTCCTGATCGCGTGCGTCGTAGATCGGCGTCTCGCGAGCGGAAGCGATAGCACCCGAGCGGTTGGAGCAGCCGTTAGCTTGATGCTATTCTGTTGAACGTGCTTTGATTTTTAACATGTTTTACACTCTTGACCACGACGTCATCCTTGACAGGGGATGTTCGTCAACCCTGCCTGAGCCTAGACGGGGATTGCGTCGACAAAGAGGGCTGTGTTCTACGATGGCTTGTGACTGCACTTCGCTGATCTGCGTTCCGGGCAGGTACGGGGTTGGCCAGACCCTCATAACACGTCTTCTGGTTTTACCTTGCTAAATGTATTGTGAATGACGGTGTTTTTTCCCAAAACGTGTGTTGTTGCAATGCATTTGAGATACGTTGCGGGTTGTGTGTGAGCTGTTTTTGTCACTGGCAGTAGCTTCTCCGTGCAGGTCGTGATGTATTGATCTGGTTGTTGTGTGAGAAACATCATGGTGTTTATGTGTACCGTGTACTCACTACTAAGGCAACTAACCTATGAAGCTATGCTTGGTGACGAGTGAGTAAAAGAATGTTCTTTCTCAGACTGTAATGACAATGGACAGTGAGTTCACACATTAACAGGTTTTCCTGTTTTAACTGGCCGTATTGAGGGTAAAATAGGAGGATTGTGTTTTTCCCCCCCCGGTTCCCTGGGGACTTTATCACCTCCTATCAGACATGTTGTGCATTAATTGTGTCTTTTGTGTGGTAGGGATACGATGTAACTCTCAGCTTGATTGCTGAGGTTGTGCTAAATCTGCTGGAGAAACTTATTTCCTAAAGGGAAATTGGTTTGGTTGCTGTCATGTGTGCTTAGCAAGGCCTGTGGTCGATACTAATCAAGAATGATGTATTCTCTCATTGTGATGATGATGGGTTGTGTGTGTCATGTGACCTACAACTGGGTTGTACTGGCCACAGAAGCACATGTGTATGTTGGACCGGGGTTCTTAGAGCCCTCTCTATTCTGTGTTTTTCCTTAGTAGAAATCAGATAGCAGGTTAGCTCGTGCGCTGTGTGGAGCTGTGAAACGCTTCATAGAGCTGACTATGACTGTGTCATATTCTCTTTTTGTCGTTACGTCGTATCATGGGTGTGGGGTCGTAAAGGGGTGAACTGGTAACCTTTCCTCTCCCCATTGTTCTGTCGGTCAGGGGTACACCCCCTGTCCTTCAAGGTTCCCGTCACGTGGCGGTTCGGCACGTTACGGGGGGGGGGGGGGGGGGGGGGGAGGGAGTTCCTGGTCCCACGGCCTGGTATATTGGGCGTGTGCACCGCAGGAATTCCCCCGCCATAGAGTACGTCACCGTGCGCGTCTCTGTTGGTAGGACTTCCGTGTGCTGTTCAGGTCCATGTGATGGATCTGTTTTCAGGGGGGGTGGTCAGGGCTCCTCCTCACCAAGCGCCTACTCAGGCCTTCTGTGAGTTCGGACTCCTTCTTCCATGTGATCCATGTGAGGAAGCCTCCATCAGAGTACAGAGCCTTCCTCCTCAGATTGTCAAAGTGAGTGGACCCTCTAGAAGGGTCCTTTTCTATTGTATGTATATTCGATTCAATTCGTTTATTGAGTGTGTATGGGTTCGGTGCCTCTTCCCCGGAGGCCCTAAAACCAGTTTTTTACATGGCTCAAGGTGCAATATATTCTTTTCAATCTGTACAGCTCGCGTGGGAAGTCTCTCTGGGGATCCCCGTCTCTTTCCTATGGGAGGGTGGTGGGATGTAAAAATGTGAACATTTTTTACCCCGGCTGTGTAGACTGGGATACATACTGTTGATGCTTCCTTCTTTCTATTCCAGAAGTGTTGGAGTTAGGGAGTGTCACACCCCTCTTGTCGTTCCCCTGGGCGCCTTGGGGATTCAATGGCAGGTCTAAATAGCCTGTTCATTGATGGGGGTGTGTCCCGACGCACGTATAGTGCTAGCTCGCTGTAAACAGGCGATTGACTGGCACGCCTTAGTTGCTTGTGGTTGAAACAGCGTTTTTATAAAGCAACTGAGATGGGGGTTTTTCCTCTTCCGGCGACCACATCCCATGACCTGGGTGGGTTGTCGACGGATCCTCGTTCATGTCTGGGGGATGATGACGGGATGGATCTGAACATATGTAGTGGGGTCTCACGCCCTTGGGGTGGGCCACCAGGCGCGGTTCGTCCCGACGTCTGGGTGGCGCCTTCTTTTCATGTTAAGATCAACACGCATATCTGCCCTTTTCCTGGGGCATGTCGGCGTGGTTAGGGCACGGGACTGGTTCTGGTCACGCTGGTCCAGATCAGTTGAACCCGTTGTCCGCCGGGGATGCAGATCTGCTGTTCTGGTACCCTGAGGGACTTGGGCTTTTTTCAGGGGGAAAAATGCCAGGTCGGTCTGGGTGTCACAGGGTTAAGCGCTATGGAGACCCTGGTTGGGTATGTTTTTACTCAGCACTGTCGTCATGGCTTACAGCCATGCCATTCTGTACGCGCTCGATCTCGTCGGATCTCGGCCGCTACACAGGTTGGTCCTGGTTAGTACTTGGTTGGGAGACCGCCGGGGAATACCAGGTACGGTGTGCTTAGGGGCTGGTTCTCCATTGTTTTTCGCTCCTCTCTCACGCATGGCGAAGAGGGGCCTGTGGGGGTGGTTTTTTGACCTCCTCTGGTGACCCTGTGCTTCCCGTACCGCCAGGCCCGGTCCGAAGTGATGTTTGCGACCCGTAGGCCTGGGTTAACCCTTTTTGGAAACTGAAACACTTGTACTGCGGTATAGCCGGTGTATACCCGCAGGTGTGTTTTGGAGTTTTTTCTTGAGGGGTTATAGGAACAACCACCGCATTGGGTAACACCGAGGTGGTTGATTCCCTGGTGTGTTGGAGCAGTGTCAACTCCCGGGTTCACCGGTTGAGGGTGCCCCTGCACGTTCATGACGTCTGCCAATCGTGTCAGCCTTCTCTGCCTCGACCCCTCTGGGTGGGGGTTGTTAAATGGAGGCTTGGTCATGCAACACCGCCAGCTTACGCTCCTTCCGCCGGGGCGGCTGTGTTCAGCTGTCCCCTCTGGCGCCTGTCTCGTCCGCAGTCTCCAGGCTAGGGTTAACAGCCTGTTGCCTGGTTTTTCCCCGGTGCGCTGCCTGCTTCCGTTGGTTAACCTTTTTTGTGTGCTTACGGCCATGCTGACTGCCTATTCTGCAGGGTCAGTGTGCCAGGCGGTGTACTATTGGGGGGACGGGGCCCGCTCGGCTTACTGGCCTGGTTGGTTCCGCCTGGGAATACCAGGTGCAGTAACTGAGGGGCCTTTGTCCGAATACGCTGGCGATGTGGGGGGCGGGGCACTACGTGCCCACCTGGTGGGGTCTTGATGCTGGCATCATGGACTTCTCCGGGCCCCCATTCCAGGGAGTCCAGTCCTTTTGGTGGGTCTGGGTCTTCCTTCGTGCTCCGCTGCTACGGCCTTGCCACGGGGTTGGGTTTGCCCTTGACCCCGTGATTCTGGGGGCAGTAACGAGGTTGTTCCTCCGTTCGTTCCCGGGTGGCATGCGGGTTGTGCGTGTGTGTAGTCGTGGGTCAAGCCACGGTCTGCTCACCCTGTGCGTTGAGTTGCTTGAGTGCCTCTTCGCACGGTCGGGTCCGTCGCCCTCCCGTGACGTCCCTAATAGGGGGGCTACCCTCCATTAGGGGGGGTCGGGGGGGCTCGGCCCTCCCTGTTCTGATGGTTTTGGGGGGCTGTCAGCGGGGTGTATTTGTCAGCCAAGTGGCTCCGCTTGGCCTCCCTTGTGCAGAAGGCGAAGCCAAGCTAAGCCACTAACGATACAGAACGTTGGGTTATGACTATAACCAAGTTCTGTTAGTTAGGGGCGATGCTTGGCTTCGGACGGCCGCTGCAGCCCTTGACCTCACCTTGTGGTGAAAGCTTGGGAAGGAGGAGAGCAGGTGACCACACACCTGCTTATGAAGGTAAGCTGATGAGGGGTGTGGTCAGACTAATACTGGTATTAGAGGTACATTTGTGGTTTATTCAGTACGCGTGCACGTACGCGAGATAGTGCAGAAGGCGAAGCCAAGCATCGCCCCTAACTAACAGAACTTGGTTATAGTCATAACCCAACGTTGTGCCTCCTTTGCTGTTTGTCTGTATATATTGTTAATATTGTTTACTGCTAGGTTGAGGCTTTCTTTACTGTGAGAGTATGTGGAGTCCAGAAAGTTATCCAAAGGTGTTTGGATTATTGGGGTATGAGTTGCTTTCTGGTATTGTTCTGCACTGTTTTGGTCCCATCTGTATGAATTCCTGATATTGTACAGCTTACTGTTTTGTGTTTGTGCCATTGTTGTGTCTGATCTTTTAATAAACAGGGTAATTTGGCTGTGATCAGACAGAGGGGTTAGTGGTTTCACAGTGAATGAGCTGAGGGAGGAAGGGTCAAGGTCTGTGATCATATAATCTACAGTACTGTGGCCAAGAGGTGAGCAGTAGGTGAATCTACCTAGGCTGTCCCCCCGAACCCTACCGTTGACAAAGTACAGACTGAGGCTCTGACAGAGCTGCAGGAGATCTCTTCCACTCCTGTTGATGACCTGGTCACTATTGCTCCTGTGGGGGAGAATGAAAGTGTGAGAGACATTTTCGTTTGAGATGTAAATGTCTCCTTGTGGATCTGTGAGGTCAGCAAGTGTTCCTGTGCGTGCGTTGGTGTCCCCACAGATGAGCACAGTTCCCTGGGCCTGGAAATGGCATGTCTCTGTCTCAAGGGTAGGGAAAATGTCCTCTGAGAAGTATGGGGATTCGGAGGGGGGGATATATATTGCACAAATAAACAAATCCTTTTCTGTTAATAGGAGCTCTTTCTTTAGTTTTAACCATATGTAATATTTGCCAATTTTTAGGGCGTCAATTTGATGATGTAGGTCGGATTTATACCAAATGATTAATCCTCCTGATCCTCTACCTCTATTAATGTTGCTGTGTTTCTTCTGAGTTGGTACTATTATTTCTCTATAATCGTTGGGGCAGTGGGTGACAGTGTCAGCTTTACACCATGTCTCCTGTAGAATAATGATGTCGACATCTTTAAGGTTTGTTTTGAGTTCCGGGGCTAAACTCTTCAGCCCAAAGGTTGAAGACTTCAGGCCCTGGATGTTCCACATGCAAACTGAAAGGGATTTCATTATAGGAGAGAGATGGCACAGGTACAGTAGAACAGATAAAACAGTAACTACTGGATTGTCAAGAGAGGTACGAACGTTGAACTAAAATGCAGTGTTTACTGTATTTTGTAAATGTGTGTGTTTGGTTATTGAGAACATTGTTAGAGCTGATGTATTTTGAACAATATGTAAAATATTCTTTCAACAGTATAAAGTATCAATACTAATTCAGCTTTTAACTAGCTTTTCTTTTTAACTAACAAATGTTGTCTTAATTAAGTAGTGCGTAAATGCGAGTAGTGTGTGTGTGTGTGTGTGTGTGTGTGTGTGTGTGTGTGTGTGTGTGTGTGTGTGCGTGTATTATGAGACTAGTTCAGCTTAGTGCAGATGTACTGGAGGAGCTGTTTAATCTCACTCATTCCTTCAGAGTTCACTCTTCCTTGGAGGGCCTCTGCGTAGCTGCGTGGGGCCTGGTGTGGTTCTCCATGCTGTGGGCTGGGAAGGGGCCGAGGGCCAGGCTCTTGGTTCTGGTAGAGTCTCTGGTTTGTTGAGGGGTAGTAGCCAGGGCCAGTCTGGTTGTGGTGCTGGAGCTGGTGATGTTCTGGTGAAGCGTGGGGTCTGTGGGGTGCGCTGGGTCTGGATGGATGTCTGGGAGGTCTTTGGCTCCTGGTGGGGTCTGAGGTGTAGTGGGGGTCCCTGGGAGGTCTTTGGCTCCTGGTGGGGTCTGGGGCGTAGTGGGGGTCCCTGGGAGGTATTTGGCTCCTGGTGGGGTCTGAGGCGTAGTGGGGGTCCCTGGGAGGTCTTTGGCTCCTGATGGGGTCTGAGGTGTAGTGGGGGTCCCTGGGAGGTCCTCTGGCTGGTGTAAGATGGATGCTTTGACGGCCCAGTGCCACATCTTTTAGTGTTTTTGTAAACATGCCCACTGCCTGCTTTTTTAAGTGGGTGTAGTCGTACAGGTGATCAGGCGTTATGGATATATGATGTGCAACGTGTACATTTGGGAGTGAGGCACATCCTCTTGTGATGTCAGCGTTCACCCTATTGATGGTCTTGGGGTGAAAGTCTTTGCGGGGTAGCAAGGTTGAGATGGTGATGCGTGATTCTGGGAAGGTCGCAACTGCTTTCTCTGCTACTCTGGTGACCAGACTACCAACCTTTTCCCGTTCCTCCCGCAGGTTGTTGGTGCCAGTGTGGATGATAATATGGCCTGGTGTGCCAAACTCGGGGTGCACAAGGATCTGCAGTGCATCCTCTAATGTGGGGCACCAGATTTTGGACACTTTTGTGTTTGGGAAAAGTTTTTGTTCTTGGATGAACTTGCCGTTTGAGTCTATTAGGATAGCAACCTCAGTGTCCTTTTTCAGGGTGGTGGGCTGACGGTGTGAGATGCTGGGGGAGGAGGGGGCCTGGGGGGCTTGAGAGCCTCTCTCGGCTGCCTCCTCACTGGGTGGTGGGGGCTCGGTGGTGGGTGGGTTGTGGGAGGAGGGGGCCCGGGGGGCTAGAAGGCCTCTCTCGGCTGCCTCCTCACTGGGTGGTGGGGGCTCGGTGGTGGGTGGGTTGTGGGAGGAGGGGGCCCGGGGGGCTAGAAGGCCTCTCTCGGCTGCATCCTCGCTGGGTGGTGGAGGCTCGGTGGTGGGTGGGTTGTGGGAGGAGGGGGCCCGGGGGGCTAGAAGGCCTCTCTCGGCTGCATCCTCGCTGGGTGGTGGGGGCTCGGTGGTGGGTGGGTTGAGGGAGGAGGGGGCCCTGGGGGCTTGAAGGCCTCTCTCGGCTGCATCCTCGCTGGGTGGTGGGGGCTCAGTGGTGGGAGGGTTGGGAGGGGTGAGGGGTTGTGGCTGTTCTGTACTGGTAGACATCAGCTTCACCATGATGGCTGATATTTCCTTTGACATCTCGTTTCTCACCTGCATTATTTCCCGCTCCATGTTGTCCTTTGTTTCCCTAAGTTCTGTGGTGAGGGCCCGGTTGTCCTTCTGCACGCTGGAGATCTGTTCCTTCAGCTCCTGTGTAGCAGACTCCAGCTGGTGCTTCCACTGCTGGAGGTCAGGGTGTGGTGTGGGGCTGGTGGAGAGCTGCTGTTCTCTCAGCTCAGTGAGCTCCACCTCTAGTAGAGCCAGTCTGTCTCTCAGGAGGCTGACGGTGTGGTGGTCTGGGTGCTGGTTGTTATGACCAGGAATAGGGGATACCTGGCTCTCTGTTGTCGGGGTGCCTGTGGTGATGGGAGAGCTCGGAGTGCTTCCTGTGTCCTTTCTAGATGCTGCCCCCTTCTTCAGAGTGGGGAAGTCCTGTCCAAAGGAGCCAAGGGCAGCTTCGTTACCTTGCACCATGACCGTACCATTTTGGTAAAAGTTGACAGTCAGGAACCTTCTCTCTTGGTCCTTGTCTTCATCCTCAAAGATCTGAAGTTGTCTTCCCTTGCAGATCCCTCTCTTGATTACGAAGCTGTAGTGCTTTGATGTGGCTGTATGCCATGCAATGTCATGCTCGGTGAAGAAGAGCAGGTTGGTAATAACACCAGTGGTTTTAGAGCGGTCAGCATATAGAGTCTCTGGGTATTCTCGTTGTATTCTATGTCTGAACTGTATTCTCCCGTTCTCTGATTTGATGTCTTCTGGATATTCAAAAAAACAGGGAAGGAAAAAGCCTGCCGCTGTCCGTGCTGCTGTCTCAGTGTCCATGTTGCTATAGCAACTGGATAAACAAAGATGGGATGTTTAACTAGCTAATAATAAAAAAAAAAAAAAAAAAAAAAAATAAGAAAATAAAGATAAATAAAATTATTCTTTAGAAAATAGCTTTGCTCTTTTCACTGTACTATTATTTTATATATATATACATATATTTAAGTTGAGGCTGGGGCTCAGTGTAGGAAAAGACTGTGTAGCAAATCCAAGTTTGATATATAAGCCCACCCTGAGGTTGTCCAGCTAAATATGATCTATACAGATATAGCAGCCTTATTTATGGTGGATATGTAAACCTATCCTGGGGGTTTCCTAGCTAAATATGCTATAGAAACAGTCTTCTAGCTAGCAAAAACGATCTTTTTCTAGCTAGCCCACCCTGAGGTTGTCCAGCTAAATATGATCTATACAGATATAGCAGCCTTATTTATGGTGGATATGTAAACCTATCCTGGGGGTTTCCTAGCTAAATATGCTATAGAAACAGTCTTCTAGCTAGCAAAAACGATCTTTTTCTAGCTAGCCCACCCTGAGGTTGTCCAGCTAAATATGATCTATACAGATATAGCAGCCTTATTTATGGTGGATATGTAAACCTATCCTGAGGTTTCCTAGCTAAATATGCTATAGAAACAGTCTTCTAGCTAGCAAAAACGATCTTTTTCTAGCTAGCCCACCCTGAGGTTGTCCAGCTAAGTATGATCTATACCAGACCTGGGCATTGTACGGCCCGCGGGCCGGATCCGGCCCGCGGGATGATTCTGACCGGCCCGCGAAAGATTACATGATAATAAAAAAATAAAAAAATAAAAAAAAATTTAATATTTTTTTTTTCTTTTTTTTTTACTTTTTTTTTCTTCATGTCAACGTTCACACGCACAGTATACGCTTAGGAGACATGCTCAGAAGATGTTGGTTCTCTTTGGATCCACCTACATATGTGAACAGACATTCTCAGTCATGACGTTTACCAAGTCCAGGTACAGATCCTCTCTCACTGATGAACATCTGGCAGCTGTGCTTCGCATCTCCACCTCAGACATGCAACCTGACTTTGATGGACTTGTTAAAGCTCAACAGAGACTGGATTTCTCACACTGAATGAAAAAAAAAGAACTGAAGAACACTAAAATGTGGAAATATAACTATAACTATAACTATAAATATAATAAGTGAAATGGGACACTTGATATTTTCTTTTCTTTTTTTTGCACAGTTCTGAAAACATTAAATGTTTAATATAGGCATGTAAAGTAAAAAAGGCTACAAAACGGGGACACTTTTCTTTACACAGTTCAGTGACATGTCTTGTTTATTTTTGCTATAAGATGATGTGATGTCTTTAGAAAGCTAAGAAAATCCTTGTTTCAATAGTATATGAAACTCAAAATGCCCTTTGTTATTAATGTTTCACATTTTGTTTATCATTTTGGAAATAAATTCTATTTGAATAAATTATATTTTTGAAAGCTAACCTCACCTTTTAATTGCCAAATAATAACATACACTCTTACCAGGGGTCAAAACAATGCCATTTACTGCTTTTTATATAGAAATAAAATTTATATTATGCATAATTGAGTTTGGAATTTTGGCCCGGCCCCCCAACATATTTTCAGTTGCTCATTCGGCCCCCCGGGAAAAATAATTGCCCACCCCTG
>NW_028171546.1:0-30000 GCF_963971535.1 Notolepis coatsorum
ACTCACCAGCGTGGAGGTTGAAGTCCTCCAGGGGCACGGAGCTGGCCGTCTGTCCGATGTGCTGCAGCACCTCCTCGTCCAGCCCGGTGGGGGGGCAGGTCATGGTCCTGGGCTCGCCCTCGGCGGTGAAGAAGTCTGCCCAGGGAGACAGAGTGTTTAGAGCGACCCTAACCCTAACCCTAACCCTAACCCAGGGAGACAGAGTGTTTAGAGCAACTCTAACCCTAACCCTAACCCTAACGCTAACGCTAACCCTAACCCAACAGCGGGCGGGTACAGAGTGTGTTTTATGTGTTTCCTAAAAACTCTGTACTGTAGAGATCTGCCTGTACATACCTGCTAGGGATGTCCGATATTATCGGCCGATATTGGCATAGAAATGTGATATCAGTAAATATCGGTATCGGGTTTCAATTTTTTTTTTTTTTACATTTCTATAATCTTTATTTACCCAGGCAAGCAAGTAAGAACAAATTCTGATTTTATTTATTGTCAAAAGTATGCATAATGTTGTGTTAATTCCACGACAAGATATATGTAATGTTAATTACCTGAAATTGTTCAGTTTTTTGGGGGGGGGGGGGGGGGGGGAACGCTGCATATATCGGTATCGGTTGATATCGGTATCGGAAATTAAGAGTTGGACAATATCGGTATATCGGTATCTATAAAAAAGCCAATATCGAGCATCCCTATACTATATCTATATCTGTACATACCTGCTTATAATCCTTTACATATCTGTAGATACTATATCTATATCTGTACATACCTGCATAATAATCCTTTACGTATCTCTAGAGACTATATCTATATCTGTACATACCTGCATATAATCCTTTTTACATATCTGTAGTAGATACTATATCTATATCTGTACATACCTGCATATAATCCTTTTTACATATCTGTAGATACTATATCTATATCTGTACATATCTCTTACCTACTCTTACTAGTTACACTGCTGGCCAGTATGACTTACTACCATAGTGTCTTTATACCTGTATCACTGTACATATTAATACTACAATTTTTCTTTTATTATTATCTTTTCCCCCCTCCTTTTTCCGTTTTTCTCCCATCCCACTGTTGGTCGTTATGCCAATTCCCAACCCCCTTCCTGGTCGTTGCGCACTCTACCCCCTACCGTCGGTCTGGGAGGGCGGAGACTATCACATGCTTCCCCCGACACATGTGTATAGCCACTAGCCAGCCCACCGCTTCTTTTCACATGGCAGCGCGGACTCTCACTGGGGGAGTGTAACGTGTGGGAGGATCACACTACCTCTCCCAGATCCTTCCCTTGCTGTGCAGGCGCCCCGACCGACCTGTAGGAGTCGCTGTTTACAACGACCAGGACCCACCCTCGCCGGCTTCCCACCCGCTAACACTGCCAATTGTGTTAGTGTGGACGGTCGGCCAAGCCGGAGGCACCACAGCTGGATTCGATCCCACTGTCTCTGTGGTGGTAGACAGACGCTTAGTCCGCTGCGCTACCCGGCCGCACCAATTAATACTACAACTCTGTAGATACATCTGATTAGCACTATTACTCTAGTACTACTAATTTATATATCTTATACCCAGTTTAATCACCTGTACGTTGTTGTATTATTACTGTCGCACTTTACTGTTTGCACTCTGGTTAGACGACCAACTTCTTTTCACTGTACTGTACTTGTGCTGCATCCATGACGACAACACATTTGAATCTAATGTAGTGTAACGTTCAGAGCAGAGGTATGCTCGTGTTTGCGGTCACCTCTCCAGGGGAGTCTAGTGTTTCCTGTTTCCTGTTTCCTGTTTCCTGTTTCCTGTCACCTCTCCAGGGGGAGTCTAGTGTTTCCTGTTTCCTGTTTCCTGTTTGCTGTCACCTCTCCAGGGGGAGTCTAGTGTTTCCTGTTTCCTGTTTCCTGTTTGCCTCACCTCTCCAGGGGGAGTCCAGCCAGTGGCGGATGTGAAGGATCTTCTCGTCCTTGGAGCTGGTGTACGCCTCCTCGCAGATCTTGTCATACTTGGCCACTTCTTCCTGTAAGTTGACATATTATTATTTGCATATTTGGGTATTAATGACACAGTGCAACACACTCGCCACACGTTGTTATAAGATAAGATAAGATCTCAAAGCAGACTACAAAGAGTGACACGTTCAGCCGAACGCACAATTGGAGGGGGGCTCCCCACCCTCCAGAACATTTACTACAAGCGTTGCAAGGGCAAGGCTAAGAGAATCATTAAAGACTCCAGTCACCCGAACAACTGCCTCTTTGAACTGCTGCGGTCAGGCAAGCGATACAGGAGTCTCAAGGCGAGCACAGAAAGACTCAGAAGAAGCTTCTATCCCCAGGCCATCAGGCTGCTAAACGAACAATGAATGAACACTACACAACAACAACCACCAAACGCACATAGCACACACATCCACACGCACACACTCACTTTAAACAAACACACTGTAGCACCCACTCCACACACTTATAGCACACACCCACTTTAAACAAACACACTGTAGCACCCACTCCCCACACTTTATATTTATGGATGAAGGATTGCACTACAACTCGTACACCTTACTGTAAATTGTACCTAAAATTGTACCTCATCCCATTCTGCTTTGCACTAGATAGTACTGTACATTAGTACACTGCATAGTATTGTGTATTGTATATTATATGGTAACTCAGAACATTGTACATATGTCTATACCGAACACTGTGACCTCATTTTCTTCTTCTAAATTCATGCTATATTATGTTATTATGTTATTTGATACTATCTTGTCTAGCACAGTCTCTGGAGCGTAACAGTAAGAAGCATTTTGTATGAAAGTATTCTGTACTTCTGTATGACAACTATTAAAGAACTTGAACTTGAACTTGAACTCCCTTTATTGATCCCCTGGCAGCATGGGGGTGGGGGGGGGGGGGTGTACACATATGGCCAGGGTAATAGTAGAAAGACAATATATATGAATATAGGAATCTGAGAAAAATAAACAGTGCAAACAAAGGTGCAGATGAGGGTCTGTATGCCCTATCGGTTATATTATAATTTACAATAAATATAGGCAATAGGCGGCTGGGTGGCGCAGCGGAGATTGCGCTCGTCACCAATGCAAGAGACTCCGGTCTCGAATCCGAGTGTCGGCGCTGCCTCCAGTTTGGGCCGGCCGTCATACTAACTCAATTGGCAGAGCCAGAGGGTGGAAGTCGATGGGCGGGGATTTGGACGTTGTGGACAGCGACTCCTACAGGTCGGTTGGGGGACGCCTGCACATCAGAGACAGGAAATAGCGGCGGTAGTGTGAGCCTCCCACGCGTTACACCTCGCCACTGAGAGTCCGCACTGGCAGGTGAAAAGATGCGTCAGGCTGCCTCCTCGTGTACCGGAGGGGACACGTGATGCAAGGCTTCTTTCCTCCCTACAACGCTGTCAGACACCTATGTTGTTTTACATCATCTAAATCATCTTTTAGTTTTCATTTTTGTACACAAGCTGGTGGTTAGAGGCCTTCAGATGGCCCACATCTCCAAGAGAAAGGCTAAACAGTTAGCAAGGTATCGCTCTATTTGGAGACAGCGTTGCAGCTGCAGGCGTCTGAACCAGCCTTTAGGAGCTGCAGCTGCAGGCGTCTGAACCAGCCTTTAGGAGCTGCAGCTGCAGGCGTCTGAACCAGCCTTTAGGAGCTGCAGCTGCAGGCGTCTGAACCAGCCTTTAGGAGCTGCAGCTGCAGGCGTCTGAACCAGCCTTTAGGAGCTGCAGCTGCAGGCGTCTGAACCAGCCTTTAGGAGCTGTAGCAGCTGCAGGCGTCTGAACCAGCCTTTAGGAGCTGCAGCTGCAGGCGTCTGAACCAGCCTTTAGGAGCTGTAGCTGCAGGCGTCTGAACCAGCCTTTAGGAGCTGTAGCAGCTGCAGGCGTCTGAACCAGCCTTTAGGAGCTGCAGCTGCAGGCGTCTGAACCAGCCTTTAGGAGCTGGAGCTGCAGGCGTCTGAACCAGCCTTTAGGAGCTGTAGCAGCTGCAGGCGTCTGAACCAGCCTTTAGGAGCTGCAGCTGCAGGCGTCTGAACCAGCCTTTAGGAGCTGTAGCAGCTGCAGGCGTCTGAACCAGCCTTTAGGAGCTGTAGCAGCTGCAGGCGTCTGAACCAGCCTTTAGGAGCTGCAGCTGCAGGCGTCTGAACCAGCGTTTAGGAGCTGCAGCTGCAGGCGTCTGAACCAGCCTTTAGGAGCTGCAGCTGCAGGCGTCTGAACCAGCCTTTATAGGAGCTGCAGCTGCAGGCGTCTGAACCAGCCTTTAGGAGCTGCAGCTGCAGGCGTCTGAACCAGCCTTTAGGAGCTGCAGCAGCTGCAGGCGTCTGAACCAGCCTTTAGGAGCTGCAGCTGCAGGCGTCTGAACCAGCCTTTAGGAGCTGCAGCAGCTGCAGGCGTCTGAACCAGCCTTTAGTAGCTGCAGCTGCAGGCGTCTGAACCAGCCTTTAGGAGCTGCAGCTGCAGGCGTCTGAACCAGCCTTTAGGAGCTGCAGCAGCTGCAGGCGTCTGAACCAGCCTTTAGTAGCTGCAGCTGCAGGCGTCTGAACCAGCCTTTAGGAGCTGCAGCTGCAGGCGTCTGAACCAGCCTTTAGGAGCTGCAGCAGCTGCAGGCGTCTGAACCAGCCTTTAGGAGCTGCAGCTGCAGGCGTCTGAACCAGCCTTTATAGGAGCGCTGCTCGTGTTTTACAGATGAGTCTCCTCTGCCAGGGTGTAAAACACCGGGCCACACAACAACGGAAAACAATGTCCATCAAGCGGCGCGGAGAGGCGGCGGAGGTACAAGCGGCCAAACGGCTCCATAAAGTCGGCTTTAAAGACGAATCCCGACATCAACAAAGACGGCGTTCCGGACGGAGGGGTTGAGGGATGTCGCCGTACGGGACCGGCGTTCACGCACTCACTGCCTCCACCACCTCCGTACAGCGATATATAGCCGTTTCTCCGAGCGTGGCGGCTCTGTGATGATGGAGCGGAGGCAGTAAATTGAGCCTCAACTATACTATACTGCAGCGTTGGCTCAATAGAGACGCCGGGAGCAGAGCGGGGTAATATTCAGGAGTGATTTAAACACACGGCGGAGGTGCAGAGGAGGGAGGGACGAGGTGCAATCAGAGGTGGAAAAGGTACAAACGTAATCCTACGCGAGTAGAAGTACCGCTATGTAAAACGGTATGTGAAAGATTACTTTTACAAAAGGATTTTTTTTGTACAGTACTGTATATCTGTATGTCACGACGTATGTCATAAATGTTATGGATTGAAAATGGGGGACCCTGATGTAAACAAGACGAAAGTCTTTCTCTGGTCTGCATCCCCTTAACTCATTCTGCGCCATGGGTCGGGGCGCCAGAGGGCGATATCACGCCGGCGCTGTAAGTCAATGGGGCGCTTTGTTCACTTGCGAGTGCTTAAAATATATCTTATATTATAGCTATGGGTCTAATACACCCGTCGATTGTCAGTGAGTTGCTTCCAGTCGACATCCACGAAACAGATTGTTTTTTCAACGGTACATTTCCGTTTTATACCGTTTTGAATATGAATATAGTTTGGGTGCTTCTGAGTAATTCCAGGAAAAGACGCGATAATAGCCCTTTAGTGGAATACACTAAACACGTTGTAATTTTTCGCCTGATTATCGAATCTTCCTGAAATCAACGCTAGGTTATCATTATTATCCTTCCTCATGCAAGAATGAAAAGGGCCCTGTTGTAAAGGCCTGCCTCGTCTGAGTATTTAAACCACGCCCGCGCGGCTCAGATCGTCCCCGAAAATAAACTACACCATTTCTAATAGAGTGCAATACCCGCTGGAAGTGCTTCGAGAAGCTAGTAAAGGGCTACATCTGCTCCTCCCTCCCCATCAACATGGACCCCCTGCAATTTGCATACCGCCCCAACAGGTCCACGGAGGACGCCATATCCCATGTGCTGCACACAGCAGCATCACACCTGGACAAGAGGCAGGGGAACTATGTGAGAATGCTATTCATCGACTACAGCTCGGCATTCAATACCATAGTCCCCTCCATACTCATAGCCAAGCTCAGGGACCTGGGCTTGGGCTATGACCTCTGCCAGTGGGTCTTGGACTTCCTGACTGGCAGACCCCAGGTGGTGAGAGCAGGCAACTGCACCTCCTCATCCATCACCCTCAACATAGGGGCCCCCCAGGGCTGTGTTCTGAGTCCCCTCCTCTACTCCCTGTACACACACGACTGTGTGGCTCAGCGGAGTAGCAATACAATCGTCAAATTTGCTGACGACACAGTGGTGGTGGGCCTGATCTCTGCCAACGACGAGAGGGCCTACCTGGAAGAGGTCAAGGTCCTGGTGGGATGGTGCCAGGAAAACAGCCTCTCCCTGAACGTCAGCAAAACAAAGGAGATGATTGTGGACTTCAGGAGGTCGGGGGTCAAGGACTACAGCCCCCTCAGCATCGACGGGGCACCGGTTGAGAGAGTCAACAGCTTTAAGTACCTCGGAGCCTACATATCCGAGGACTTGACATGGACCACACACATTAACAGTGTTGTGAAGAAGGCACGACAACGCCTCTACTTCCTCAGGCGCCTAAGGAAGTTCCAAGTCAGCCAGAAGATCCTTAAGAACTTCTACTCATGTACAATAGAGAGCATCTTGACCGGCAACATCACCTCCTGGTTTGGGAATAGCACTGCACAAGACCAAAGCACACTACAAAGAGTGACACGTTCAGCCGAACGCACAATTGGAGGGGGGCTCCCCACCCTCCAGAACATTTACTACAAGCGTTGCAAGGGCAAGGCTAAGAGAATCATTAAAGACTCCAGTCACCCGAACAACTGCCTCTTTGAACTGCTGCGGTCAGGCAAGCGATACAGGAGTCTCAAGGCGAGCACAGAAAGACTCAGAAGAAGCTTCTATCCCCAGGCCATCAGGCTGCTAAACGAACAATGAATGAACACTACACAACAACAACCACCAAACGCACATAGCACACACATCCACACGCACACACTCACTTTAAACAAACACACTGTAGCACCCACTCCACACACTTATAGCACACACCCACTTTAAACAAACACACTGTAGCACCCACTCCCCACACTTTATATTTATGGATGAAGGATTGCACTACAACTCATACACCTTACTGTAAATTGTACCTAAAATTGTACCTCATCCCATTTCTGCTTTGCACTAGATAGTACTGTACATTAGTACACTGCATAGTATTGTGTATTGTATATTATATGGTAACTCAGAACATTGTACATATGTCTATACCGAACACTGTGACCTCATTTTCTTCTTCTAAATTCATGCTATATTATGTTATTATGTTATTTGATACTATCTTGTCTAGCACAGTCTCTGGAGCGTAACAGTAAGAAGCATTTTGTATGAAAGTATTCTGTACTTCTGTATGACAACTATTAAAGAACTTGAAGGCGTAGGCGGCGGTATTTGCCCTTTTGCGAGCTCAGACCCATTCCCAATGATAACGTCAGGCTGGATGGATGAAAATGAATGGATATAGCTAATAAAAGAAATAACGATTAAAACCAGAGTTTTCTTGTGATTGGCGCTGAACGGTTGGGCGAGTTAACCCGACTTTTCTCGTGGCTGGCGTTGAATGAGTTAACAAGTGTGTGTATTGAGCCGTACTGTATTGTACCCATTCTGCAATCTGTTAATAAAGTTTTCAATCAATCTGAAGAAGAAGAAGGAACCTCGTACTCCTGCAGCGTGACCAGCCCCTCCAGGATCAGCTCACCTCGTACTCCTGCAGCGTGACCAGCCCCTCCCTCCAGGATCAGCTCACCTCGTACTCCTGCAGCCTGACCAGCCCCTCCAGGATCAGCTCACCTCGTACTCCTGTAGCGTGACCAGCCCCTCCCTCCAGGATCAGCTCACCTCGTACTCCTGCAGCGTGACCAGCCCCTCCCTCCAGGATCAGCTCACCTCGTACTCCTGCAGTGTGACCAGCCCCTCCCTCCAGGATCAGCTCACCTCGTACTCCTGCAGTGTGACCAGCCCCTCCCTCCAGGACCAGCTCACCTCGTACTCCTGCAGCGTGACCAGCCCCTCCAGGATCAGCTCACCTCGTACTCCTGCAGCGTGACCAGCCCCTCCAGGATCAGCTCACCTCGTACTCCTGCAGCGTGACCAGCCCCTCCAGGATCAGCTCACCTCGTACTCCTGCAGCGTGACCAGCCCCTCCAGGATCAGCTTGTCCGCGTACTTCTTCAGCACGTGCTCCTGACGGCGGATCTGCTTGTACATCAGCGGCTGCGTGAACATGGGCTCGTCCATCTCGTTGTGGCCAAACCGCCTGTAGCACACCTGTAACACGCAATGACACGCAATGTTAATAAAATGTTCAATCAATCAATCAATCAAGCTCAGGTTAGCTTGCTAGCTAACATTACTAATGTTGTGTAATGTTGCTATCGTACGTTATTTTGATTTCCAAAAAAGAGGACATGCTGGCCCCAGCCTCGAGACACATATAATGATACTCAAAGTTGACTCAAATATGCCTTATTATTGTTATACTATATTTAAACTTCTAAATAATACCTCTTCTATAGAAAATCCAGCTTAAACAAATTATCTCTCTATCTTTTCAATGTAAATAGTAAAACAGTAACCTCACAAAGATACTAATCTAATTATTTTAAAAGTGCACTATGCAGTTTTGGATTTGTACATTTGCATAACTTGCCATTAGTGAACATGACATATGTATTACCTATATATTTATTACATAAATCAAACCAAAAAGGTCACGGCACTTTGCGATCGTCTAGCGAGCGGCTCGGGGCTGCATTTCTCGCCGAACATATAATATAGCGTTCGAAAGATCTATTTGTTATCGTTCGAACGCCACCTCACTCGACCAATTCGGTGCCTCGGTTCTCGAGTTACATGACAATATGTCAGGCGAGCGTCTTTTTACGCACTGCAGGTCTCTTTGAAACCCGGACATTTTCATGAATTTATAAAACAACCCGGACAAGGCGCGAAAAGAGGACATGTCCGGCCAAAAGAGGGACGTTTGGTCACCCGACATTAGCTTGCTAGCTAACGGGTCGACCGCAATGCACATTCAGTGTTATTGGTTACTGTAAACGCCCAATCAATATCCATGACAACAAGTCCCTCCCTAGCTTCCTGTTTTTACAGGAAACACATAAACACGTGGAATCAAATAGCATATCCGCTAGCTAGTTTCGAGGGGGGACTTTAAATCGAGGGGCTAGCCGACGACCGGGGGTCGGTCGGTCGCTCACCAGGTCGATGACGACGTCCTTGTGGAAGGTGCTCCTCCACTCCGCGGCCACGCGGCACACGTACATGACGGCCTCGGGGTCGTCGGCGTTGACGTGGAAGATGGGCGCGTTGACGACCCGCGCCACGTCCGTGGGGTAGGGGGAGGAGCGCGCCACGCGAGGGTCGCTGGTGAAGCCGATCTGAGAGACAAGAACAATAAGGTAAGGTATTCCTTTACTGATCCCCTTGGGGAAATTGGGGCTTCATAGTAGCATGGGGGAGGGGGGAGGGGAGGGGAGGGGGGAGGGGGGGGGGGGAGGGTAATAGTAGAAACTAGAAAGACATATAGGCAATAGAATTAGATCTGAATGTAAAAATATGAGAAAGTAAACAGTGTAAACAAAGGTGCAGATGAGAGTCTGCATGTCCTATCGGTTATATTATTATACGCTACTTACAATAAATATAGGCGAATAAATAATTAGAATCTGAATATATACTATGAGTACGAGTAAAAGTAAACTGTTCTTTTTGCATTTTTGTAAGAAGCACTTTGTGCTGGTTGGTGTTGCTTTATATTTTTGTAATTTTTATTATTATTATTATATATTTTTTCTCATTCGTATTTCAATGTCAATCTTTTAATTTAATTGTCTTTTTGTCGTTTGTAAAAGGGAAAAACCAATAAAAATATCTTAAAAAAAAAGAATTAGTAAAAGTAAACAATATACACAAGGTGCCCTAAATGGTCATACTGTACGTTGTAGTCCGTGCTGGTTTTGGTGGCTAAGAGTCAGATATCCCTGGTAGCTCTGCAGCTGTTAGCCCACGTCAATAATATCCCAACTACGACAGACAACTCAATAATATCCCAACTACGACAGACAACTCAATAATATCCCAACTACGACAAACAACTCAATAATATCCCAACTACGACAGACAACTCAATAATATCCCAACTACGACAAACAACTCAATAATATCCCAACTACGACAAACAACTCAATAATATCCCAACTACGACAAACAACTCAATAATATCCCAACTACGACAAACAACTCAATAATATCCCAACTACGACAAACAACTCAATAATATCCTAACTACGACAAACAACTCAATAATATCCCAACTACGACAAACAACTCAATAATATCCCAACTACGACAAACAACTCAATAATATCCCAACTACGACAAACAACTCAATAATATCCCACCTACGACAAACAACTCACACAAGTGATGTTCGCCCTGACGGCGGCCAGTGTTACGCTTAAACATGTTGTTTCAACAGATTAACTAGAAATAAAGGCTTTTTTTTAGCTGCCTTAGTGTTCTTTCCTTAGTTCGATAACGTACACAGGTATTGATATACCGGTAAGTAAACATAATAATCAGTGCATTATGGTAGGAGTCCGATTAGATCACAAATAGATATCCCTTACCTACTCTTCCTAGTTACGCTGCTGGCCAGTATGACTTACTTACTACCACAGTGTCTTTATACCTGTATCACTCTACATATTAATATTACAACTCTGTACATACATCTGATTAGCACTATTACTCAGTAGTACTCATTTATATATTTTATACCCAGTTTAATCACCTGTACGTTTTATATTACTGTTGCACTTTACTGTTACATTTTCACTCTGGTTGGATGCCACACTTCTTTTTGTCTTACTGTACTTGTGCTTATTGTGCTGTATGATGACAATACATTTGAATCTGAAATGTATCTGTATGATGACAATACATTTGAATCTGAAATGTATCTGTATGATGACAATACATTTGAATCTGAAATGTATCTGTATGATGACAATACATTTGAATCTGTACGATGACAATACATTTGAATCTAACCTAATCTGATTTCGTCGCCGCTCATACCTGATTGTTGACCACAACATGGATCGTACCATGTGTGGTGTAGGAGGGGAGTTCACTCAGGTGGAAGGTCTCGTAGACTACCCCTTGTCCAGCGAAGGCTGCATCCCCGTGCAGCAAGATGGACATGACCTGGTGAACCACGTAATGGAGGCGAATGACACAGTCCAACAATGTGCAAAACTACATTCAATGTGTAAAACTACATTCAATGTGAAAAACTGCAAAAATACATTCAATGTGCAAAACGACATTCAATGTGCAAAAATGCAAAACTACATTCAATGTGCAAAACGACGTTCAATGTGTAAAACTACATTCAATGTGAAAAACTACATTCAATGTGTAAAACTACATTCAATGTGCAAAACTACATTCAATGTGCAAAACTACATTCAATGTGCAAAACTACATTCAATGTGCAAAACTATATTCAATGTGTAAAACGTCGCACCTTGGGCATGGAATGGGCTACAGGACCATATCCACTTAGATACCCTGGTCTCTCTCTGTGAATTTAAATCTGTATTACATAACTTCCTACAAGAAGAATGTCGCTGCTTTCTGTAGTCGGGTCCCAACTGTCATACACTTTTACTATCATGTAGACCAGGGGTCGCCAATTAGATTTGCCCACGGGCCAGATTTTCCCCAAGCCGTTGCTTCGCGGGCCAGGATCAAAAACAATGGCTAATTTAATATACTGATATTGAAAAAAGACAAACGTTTTTCTCTGGTCTGCATCCCCCCAACAACCGTGTGCACTGCGCCGCACTGCACTGCACCCACTCTGCAATCCGCCAAACAAAGTTCTCACTCATCCATTCATTCATGAACAGCTCTCAGCTGTTGCAGATCAGCTTAACAATTGTGTGTATTGCGCCGTACTGTATTGTACCCATTCTGCAATCTGTTAAATAAAGTTTTCATTCATTCATTCATGAACAGCAGATCAGCTGTTGCAGATCACCGCGGCGGGTGATGAACAGATCAGAAGACAGAATGCATGAAAACACGACTCACCATACCTTGTTTGTTGTTCAGTCCTCCAAAATCCCTGCTAATGTTTGAAACATGTCACATATCCACTCGCCGCCCTCCAATTCCAGATTGGCGTTGAATGCAGCTACTTTATCTGCCAACTTGAACACAGTTGTAATAACAACCATTTCCTCGTTGTTGTTGTCGCCACATATTATGCAGAGAGGACGTCGGCTCGGCACGCAAGAATCACCGACCTGTTGCAATAAACCCGTATTTTAAGTATGGCTCCTGTTTATTAAAAGAAGCGTTATATTTCCCTGTTGCATTTCCCTATCCAAAGATGTTTGTTTTGTTTTTTAACACATTTTGTTACTCGCTCCATCTCGAACGCGGAAGTGAAAGTTCGTTAGGGACTATTCCATTGGTTCTCCCAGTCCACGTGACCATTTCTAGCATTTCAATTGGCTATAGTGCTATTGATGACTACCGGTAGATAGATACAGCTTCACAATAAAAGACACCCTGGCGTCCCGAGTGAATATTTCCTGCGCGTAAAATAAATATCATATTCTCAAAATAATCTGACGGGCCAGAAATTATTGCTGGCGGGCCAATGTCGGCCCGCGGGCCGCCTATTGCCGATCCCTGATGTAGACTATTCTGTTTTATGTTTTTGTGTTTACATGTGATGTATTGTATATTGTATACATGCACTTTTATTATGTTCTTGTGTGATATGTACCGCACATTTTATTGCCGTCTGATATATTGCTAAATGTTATTGCTGTCGTCTTGGCCAGGTCTCCCTTGCAAAAGAGATCTTGTATCTCAATGGGACTTCCTGGTTAAATAAAGGTTACATTTTCTTTTTTTAAAGATTTCAAATAAACACTGTTACCTTCTTGCCCTGGGTGTCTCATATAGACCCATAGCTATAATATAAGATATATTTTAAGCACTCGCAAGTGAACAAAGCGCCCCATTGACTTACAGCGCTGGTGTAATAGCGCATTTTTCTTAATGCATTGCAGAAAGATCGGATCGGGAAAAATCGGTATCGGCAGATACTCAAAATCACATGATCGGGATCTCGGATCGGGAGCAAAAGAATGCGATCGGAAGCATCCCTAGTGAGAACTGGTACCTTCTTGCCCTGGGTGTCCTGCACCACGTACCCTCTAACCCTGACCCTGCACCACGTACCTTCTTGCCCTGGGTGTCTCCCCGGTAGAACTGCTCCGCCTTGGCCTTGCCCTGCACCACGGGGTCCACGGCCTCCAGGTGGGAGGGGTTGGCCATGAGGGACAGCGTGATGTTCTTGTCCGTCTCTCGGTTGATCCTCTCGTGGTACATCCCCAGGTGGTACTTCACGTCCCCGGAACCCTGACAACAACAACAACAACAACACACAGATTACAGACAGTTTCAATCAATCAATCAATCAATCAAATTTATTTATATAGCACATTTAGACATGACACTTGTCAACCAAAGTGCTTCACATAGCTAAGAACAAAGAAAAGTATAGAATAAACAGAAAAACAGAACAACACGTCAACAAGCAAGGCGAGAGTCAAAGTGAGTCAGGGAAGCCTGTTATTTTTCTACAACGGAGTTCGGCGATTTGCAAATCTGATTGGCCAGTGTCATTTCTGGTCATGTGACATGTACGCCCAATCGTGGGACCGCAAGTTTCTACACTGGTTAGGCTTAGGCGCTCGTTCGAAGTCGGTTAAGGTTAGAGTTTGTCTTAGAGCGTGGCGATAGAACGCCTGCCCTGATTCCGACGGTTAAGCTTAGGCACTCTTTCGAAGTTGGTTAAGGTTAGGGTTAGGGTTAGGGTTAGGGTTAGGGTTAGGGTTAGGCGATAGAACGCCAGGTGCTTTGCAGGCTGTTCGACGCGGAAATGGGCAAAGACACAGCTCGTCACGCTATTGGGCACACATGTCACATGACCAGAAACGTCAGTGGCCAATCAGATTCGCAAATCGCCGAACTCCGTTGTAGAAAAATAGGACGCGTCAGGGAAGCCTGGCCAGGCGGTATAGGTGGGTTTAGAGTTTAGATTTAAAAGACTCGATGGAGGGGGCAGATTTGATGGACATGGGGGGATGCTGTTCCAGAGGTCAGGGGCTGCGACAGCAAAAGCACGCCCCCCACCCCCCCCCCCCCCCCTAGACTTGAGATTGGACCTACGGGTGGTTAGGAGACCCTTGTCAGACGATCTGAGGGCCCTGGCGTTGGTACTATAGGGGGTGAGGAGGTCTGCTAGGTAAGCAGGGGCCTTACCATTAAGGGCTTTGTAGACCAATAGGAGGACCTTGAAGTCTATTCTATAGCGCACCGGGAGCTAGTTTGGTACTAGAACCATGGATTAGCTCTTTCTGGAGTCTGATTGCGGGCTGTTTGGGAGGTCGGGTGTGTGGATGACAGCAGAGAATAACCATGTGTTCAAAAGTTCCATTCCTGAATCCAGATGAAAGAAATAATCCAGAGTGCTTTATGTGACAGCAGGGTATCTGCAGGTTTCAACAAGTTAAAAATACCTTTTTAATAGGGCTGTACTGAATAGTTAGAAGCTTTGAAGCTTATTTATAATGTTGACATTCGAATTCTAAATCAACATTAGATTTTTGTATTTTTGATTAAAAATAAATATAATTTAAAATTAAATTATATATATATATTTTTTTGCATTTATTGCTTTTCATGGTCAGACATGACTGACAGATGATGAGAGGTTGAACGGGAGAAGAGGCGGGGAAGACATGCAACAAATGTCACCGGGAACGGGGGGCGAACCCGAGACGGCTGCGTAGGTGTGCGAGGCACTATGCAGTGCGCCACGAGGGCGCCCCTTTAAAATATTTTTTTTATATATTTGTATGTGTCTATTCATTCTATTTAAACCAATGGGGGGTTTTCTTCACAGTTGCAGATAAATATTAGGCTACACTAATATTATAGTATTATACTATTATAGTATATGACTCATCATAAAAATGTAAATAAAACATTTATCATAAATGATGTAGCCTATCTGCATCGGCGCTCCATCAAGACGTCACCATCACTTTCGTACCAACCGTGCCCTTATTGGATTATTTATGTTGACGAAACTGACGAGTTATATTCATTAACACATTCCCTGCCACGGTTCTGTATCGTTAGTGGCTTAGCTTGGCATCGCTACTGCACTATCTCGCGTACGTGCACGCGTACTGAATAAACCACAAATGTACCTCTAATACCAGTATTAGTCTGACCACACCCCTCATCAGCTTACCTTCATAAGCAGGTGTGTGGTCACCTGCTCTCCTCCTTCTCGCTTTCACCACAAGGAAGAGGTGCCTCGGTAGATCCCCACACTTGACACCATGATGGAAGAAATTGGATTAGGAACAGCTTGGGAAACAAGGATACGTTGACATCATATCTTTATTTTCTCTCTCACTATTTTCGAGAAAATACGGCGATATTGTCTTCGTACTGGAGTGTCTAGAAGATGATGATCATTCTACAAACCCTCCACCGGTTTTCGTATTGGGAGCACGCCGCTGCATGCTTCTCAACTGCAGTTCCTTGCTGTGTTTGTTGGGGTGAAACCTGTCAGGCCACAGCTGAACTGTCGGACATGCCGCTGTTGTGAGGAGCGGTGCGTTCCAGGTTGGGTGAGTAGTGTTTGCTGGCGGGCTCCACTTGTCTGTTAGTGCTATGGGGGCTACTTGACAAAGTTTATGGAAACCGGCCCCAGGCTAGGGTCCTTTGTTTAGCCGTCTAGGTGACAGAAGGCCTTGGTCTGGCGACCATTATAGTTTTAACTAGTGGGCCGCGACCATTGACACTGGTGATCCCTGTGTGTTCTGGACGAGTGGATTCTCTCTGTCACCGTGTTAAGACCCCATCTTTCATATCCAAATGAGAGTATTCCTTCACGAGGGGATATGTGCATGTAATGTGCGATAGCGGCAGATTCATGTTCAAAGTCAGCTATACAGGCCAGTTGGTACTGTGCTGATTCCGCCGGACGTGGTAATGTCTCCGTTGTGAAGCGGTGTTGACGTCTTGTTTTCTCTTTTCTCTTACAAAGTGAGGAGGGTTCAGAACGGCGGCCTGTCTGGGTGAGTGTTATGTCATTGTTTACATGTTCATAGCTTACGGTTAGCCGGTCGGTGGCCTGGCGCGGGGTAGCTTGGCTTCTCGCGCGCCGCCGGGAGCTCGCTCCTGATCGCGTGCGTCGTAGATCGGCGTCTCGCGAGCGGAAGCAATAGCACCCGAACGGTTGGAGCAGCCGTTAGCTTGATGCTATTCTGTTGAACGTGCTTTGATTTTAACATGTTTTACACTCTTGACCACGACGTCATCCTTGACAGGGGATGTTCGTCGACCCTGCCTGAGCCTAGACGGGGATTGCGTCAACAAAGAGGACTGTAGCGACTGGTGGAGCGGCGACGCTGCCCGGATCGAACAACACGGGACGGCTGTGTTCTACGGTGGCTTGTGACTGCACTTCGCTGATCTGCGTTCCGGGCAGGTACGGGGTTGGCCAGACCTCATAACACGTCTTCTGGTTTTACCTTGCTAAATGTATTGTGAATAGCGGTGTTTTTTCCCAAAACGTGTGTTGTTGCAATGCATTTGAGATACGTTGCGGGTTGTGTGTGAGCTGTTTTTGTCACTGGCAGTAGCTTCTCCGTGCAGATCGTGATGTATTGATCTGGTTGTTGTGTGAGAAACATCATGGTGTTTATGTGTACCGTGTACTCACTACTAAGGCAACTAACCTATGAAGCTATGCTTGGTGACGAGTGAGTAAAAGAATGTTTTTTCTCAGACTGTAATGACAATGAACAGTGAGTTCACACATTAACAGGTTTTCCTGTTTTAACTGGCCGTATTGAGGGTAAAATAGGAGGATTGTGTTTCCCCCCCCGGTTCCCTGGGGACTTTATCACCTCCTATCAGACATGTTGTGCATTAATTGTGTCTTTTGTGTGGTAGGGATACGATGTAACTCTCAGCTTGATTGCTGAGGTTGTGCTAAATCTGCTGGAGAAACTTATTTCCTAAAGGGAAATTGGTTTGGTTGCTGTCATGTGTGCTTAGCAAGGCCTGTGGTCGATACTAATCAAGAATGATGTATTCTCTCATTGTGAAAAAAACGGCGTTCCTCTGTTGAGTGTTTTTGCCATTTTTTGTAGGTGATGATGGGTTGTGTGTGTCATGTGACCTACAACTGGGTTGTACTGGCCACAGAAGCACATGTGTATGTTGGACCGGGGTTCTTAGAGCCCTCTCTATTCTGTGTTTTTCCTTAGTAAAAATCAGATAGCAGGTTAGCTCGTGCGCTGTGTGGAGCTGTGAAACGCTTCATAGAGCTGACTATGACTGTGTCATATTCTCTTTTTGTCGTTACGTCGTATCATGGGTGTGGGGTCGTAAAGGGGTGAACTGGTAACCTTTCCTCTCCCCGTTGTTCTGTCGGTCAGGGGTACACCCCCTGTCCTTCAAGGTTCCCGTCACGTGGCGGTTCGGCACGTTACGGGGGGGGGGGGGGGGGGGGGGGGAGGGAGTTCCTGGTCCCACGGCCTGGTATATTGGGCGTGTGCACCGCAGGAATTCCCCCGCCATAGAGTACGTCACCGTGCGCGTCTCTGTTGGTAGGACTTCCGTGTGCTGTTCAGGTCCATGTGATGGATCTGTTTTCAGGGGGGGTGGTCAGGGCTCCTCCTCACCAAGCGCCTACTCAGGCCTTCTGTGAGTTCGGACTCCTTCTTCCATGTGAGGAAGCCTCCATCAGAGTACAGAGCCTTCCTCCTCAGATTGTCAAAGTGAGTGGACCCTCTAGAAGGGTCCTTTTCTATTGTATGTATATTCGATTCAATTCGTTTATTGAGTGTGTATGGGTTCGGTGCCTCTTCCCCGGAGGCCCTAAAACCAGTTTTTTACATGGCTCAAGGTGCAATATATTCTTTTCAATCTGTACAGCTCGCGTGGGAAGTCTCTCTGGGGATCCCCGTCTCTTTCCTATGGGAGGGTGGTGGGATGTAAAAATGTGAACATTTTTTACCCCGGCTGTGTAGACTGGGATACATACTGTTGATGCTTCCTTCTTTCTATTCCAGAAGTGTTGGAGTTAGGGAGTGTCACACCCCTCTTGTCGTTCCCCTGGGCGCCTTGGGGATTCAATGACAGGTCTAAATAGCCTGTTCATTGATGGGGGTGTGTCCCGACGCACGTATAGTGCTAGCTCGCTGTAAACAGGCGATTGACTGGCACGCCTTAGTTGCTTGTGGTTGAAACAGCGTTTTTATAAAGCAACTGAGATGGGGGTTTTTCCTCTTCCGGCGACCACATCCCATGACCTGGGTGGGTTGTCGACGGATTCTCGTTCATGTCTGGGGGATGATGACGGGATGGATCTGAACATATGTAGTGGGGTCTCACGCCCTTGGGGTGGGCCACCAGGCGCGGTTCGTCCCGACGTCTGGGTGGCGCCTTCTTTTCATGTTAAGATCAACACGCATATCTGCCCTTCTCCTGGAGTAGGCATGTCGGCGTGGTTAGGGCACGGGACTGGTTCTGGTCACGCTGGTCCAGATCAGTTGAACCCGTTGTCCGCCGGGGATGCAGATCTGCTGTTCTGGTACCCTGAGGGACTTGGGCTTTTTTCAGGGGGAAAAATGCCAGGTCGGTCTGGGTGTCACAGGGTTAAGCGCTATGGAGACCCTGGTTGGGTATGTTTTTACTCAGCACTGTCGTCATGGCTTACAGCCATGCCATTCTGTACGCGCTCGATCTCGTCGGATCTCGGCCGCTACACAGGTTGGTCCTGGTTAGTACTTGGTTGGGAGACCGCCGGGGAATACCAGGTACGGTGTGCTTAGGGGCTGGTTCTCCATTATTTTTCGCTCCTCTCTCACGCATGGCGAAGAGGGGCCTGTGGGGGTGGTTTTTTGACCTCCTCTGGTGACCCTGTGCTTCCCATACCGCCAGGCCCGGTCCGAAGTGATGTTTGCGACCCGTAGGCCTGGGTTAACCCTTTTTGGAAACTGAAACACTTGTACTGCGGTATAGCCGGTGTATACCCGCAGGTGTGTTTTGGAGTTTTTTCTTGAGGGGTTATAGGAACAACCACCGCATTGGGTAACACCGAGGTGGTTGATTCCCTGGTGTGTTGGAGCAGTGTCAACTCCCGGGTTCACCGTTTGAGGGTGCCCCTGCACGTTCATGACGTCTGCCAATCGTGTCAGCCTTCTCTGCCTCGACCCCCCTGGGTGGGGGTTGTTAAATGGAGGCTTGGTCATGCAACACCGCCAGCTTACGCTCCTTCCGCCGGGGCGGCTGTGTTCAGCTGTCCCCTCTGGCGCCTGTCTCGTCCGCAGTCTCCAGGCTAGGGTTAACAGCCTGTTGCCTGGTTTTTCCCCGGTGCGCTGCCTGCTTCCGTTGGTTAACCTTTTTTGTGTGCTTACGGCCATGCTGACTGCCTATTCTGCAGGGTCAGTGTGCCAGGCGGTGTACTATTGGGGGGACGGGGCCCCGCTCGGCTTACGGCCATACCGACCTGAACACGCCCGGTCTCGTCCGATCTCGGAGGCTGGGCAGGTTCTGGCCTGGTTGGTTCCGCCTGGGAATACCAGGTGCAGTAACTGAGGGGCCTTTGTCCGAATACGCTGGCGATGTGGGGGGCGGGGCACTACGTGCCCACCTGGTGGGGTCTTGATGCTGGCATCATGGACTTCTCCGGGCCCCCATTCCAGGGAGTCCAGTCCTTTTGGTGGGTCTGGGTCTTCCTTCGTGCTCCGCTGCTACGGCCTTGCCACGGGGTTGGGTTTGCCCTTGACCCCGTGATTCTGGGGGCAGTAACGAGGTTGTTCCTCCGTTCGTTCCCGGGTGGCATGCGGGTTGTGCGTGTGTGTAGTCGTGGGGTCAAGCCACGGTCTGCTCACCCTGTGCGTTGAGTTGCTTGAGTGCCTCTTCGCACGGTCGGGTCCGTCGCCCTCCCGTGACGTCCCTAATAGGGGGGCTACCCTCCATTAGGGGGGGTCGGGGGGGCTCGGCCCTCCCTGTTCTGATGGTTTTGGGGGGCTGTCAGCGGGGTGTATTTGTCAGCCAAGTGGCTCCGCTTGGCCTCCCTTGTGCAGTAGCGATGCCAAGCTAAGCCACTAACGATACAGAACGTTAGGTTATGACTATAACCAAGTTCTGTTAGTTAGGGGCGATGCTTGGCATCGGACGCCGCTGCAGCCCTTGTCCTCACCTTGTGGTGAAAGCTTGGGAAGGAGGAGAGCAGGTGACCACACACCTGCTTATGAAGGTAAGCTGATGAGGGGTGTGGTCAGACTAATACTGGTATTAGAGGTACATTTGTGGTTTATTCAGTACGCGTGCACGTACGCGAGATAGTGCAGTAGCGATGCCAAGCATCGCCCCTAACTAACAGAACTTGGTTATAGTCATAACCTAACGTTCTATCCATCAATATAGCCAGTCTGCCACTGTAAGTCTATGGAGATGTTCACCTTCTTTGCAGGGCTATAACTTTTTAAATTGTATTGCTAAATTGACATTACTATGGCCCATTCAACATCGATTATCTATCGTTCAGGATGTAGGAACGTTATACTTTTTCATTCATAGATTCATACAAAAATACCTTCTAGAATATAAGTATGTTTTTATCGTTTTCTGCAGTAATTCATAGAACGTGAGTTATAGGCATAAACGCATATATACATTATCAATTGCCGTTTATTCCCGATACACGCTATATTAAAAAATTCAACTGTATATGATCCTATACGTTATGCATCATCATGCACGGATGAAAGGGGGGGGGGGTCGTTTATAATTCCGTGATCGTCAGTAAATGCTTTATGTAGTATGGGTGATATATTGATCAGATCGGTTTGCAGTGAAATGAATAAACAATTGGGATGAAAATAACGTTAGTGTCCTCTTACCGTGCGTCAATGAGACTGGCGGTGAAAGATCCCAGGTATAGGACGTCGATCGCCTAGGTCCATTTCCGGTTTGTATGTCGCAATAAACGCCGAAATCATATCGATTATTACGTTTATAAAGCGATCCATTATGTACATAGTGTCTGTCGGGAGCCTTGCGACAATATCTGACGGCCAGTTGAATTTAATCGACGCACAGCAGCCATATCCTGTTTACCAGTGTAACTCGCCCACCCATCCACCAGGCGGCGGTATTGACCCGTCGTTGTATTGAGCCGTAGGGACCAGCTGCAGCTCCGGAGGTGTATATATGAATTCTGAATGCCATGGCGAAAAGATTAAATATTGATCTCAATATCGCTGTACAGCGTGGTCTGGCGGTCAAAGCATGGCGGGCAATAACGTTTTAAAGCGTTTCCGGCGGTGGATGTGTTAAAGAAAGTTGATTTAATAAAAATAAAAGACTAATTTAATCAGATTAATCACTTTATTCAAATTGAGGATTTAGTTTGAGGATACATTTTTTTTTAAATATAAATATTTAATTTAATTTAAATATGAATTTTTTTGTGTGGATTATGTCATAAAATATGACGACAGACATTCGAAGCTTCGTTCGAATACTTCATACTTCAAATAGAAGCTTCGAATGTTAAAAAATTGCATTCGGTACAGCCCTACTTTTTAATACCACTTAGAGCCAAATGTAAAACCAATTTCACGACCATGCTAGCAGAGATAAAACACACAGCGACACTGAACTGGCGGCTGCACTGGCTGCACTGGCTGCACTGGCTGCACGCGCCAATTTAAATTATCACGCTTTCCACACAAGCTCTCGCCAGACGCACCGAGCTCCGGGTAGCACCGGAAAAAGCTACGACTTGAACACAAAAACATGTAATACCTGTGCAAATGAAATGTAAGACTTTTTAAGTACCTTTTAACACTTTGGCTGCCTAAGGTTAAATTCATGATATACCATAGATTGCCAGCGCTATTTGTCTATGGAGAAAGTCCCCTTCTTTGCAGGGCTATAACTTTTTAAATTCTATTGCTACATTGCCATTATTAGGGCCCATTCAAAGTCCTATATGTATTGTTCATTGTGTAGCAACGTTAAACTTTTTCATTCACATATTCATAGTAAAGTATGGTCTAATGTATAAGTATGTTTTCATCTCTTTCTGCAGCTTTCTCCAGAACGTGATATATAGCCCCAAATGCATTATATTGATGATGAAATACAGTTTGATGGCAATCAGCGCGATATAAAAAATTCCAACTAGACGTACTTCTAGAAGTTACTACACGTCATCTGATATTGACCGGATGGGCGAGGGGGTGTTTATAATTCCGTGGGCAGCGTTATACCAATCATCTAATGTGGGTCAAATGTTGATAATAGCAGTTAGTATCGAAGACGGTAACGTTACACGCTGAAACTCACCCCAGTCTCCGCGCGCCGTTGGGCGATCATCGTCGAGTCGAAATTTTATCATTATGGGATATATTTTTACCCGGTCCATCTCCAGCTTGTATAATGGTATATACGTCCAAATCATGTTGTTTATCGAGTTATTGCCAATCGATCACCGTGTAGCGTGACGAGCCAGAGTCCCATGAACTATAGCGAGCGCCCGGAAGTACTACGGTCGTCATGACAACCTCTATTCAACATCCTGTTTGGCGATTGCGCCGATCGGCCACCAGATGGCGCTCCTGAACCGCCAGAGAGCTCAGTGGGTCCTGCTGGTGGATCTCAGGCCAGCGGAGGGGACATATGAATCCGATCGCAGATTTTTGAAATATTGATATAAGGACGACGTAACGCGTCCTCCGGCAACTTTAGCATGGCCAGCAAAGACGTCTAAAGACGGGTCCCGGCACTCAAAGTGTTAAGGCTTTAAATTGAGCATTATGAAGACTTGTTAACACCCCTAGTGGACAGGTTAAGGTATTTCCAGACTCGTACCTCATCGGTTGCCTCTAACTTGGGGTCAAACTGGCAGAAGATCTGATCCAGCTCCTTGCGGATGACGTTGGCCAAGACGTTCAGTCGCCCCCTGGTGGAGAGAGTTCACAATCAGTGCTGCACCACCACCACAGAGGTCAGAGGTCAAAAGGGCATCCATACCGTCACACAGTGGTGGAAGAAGTACACAATTCCTTTAAGTAAAAGTAGAAATACCCGGATAAAATAGTACTCTGGTAAAAGTCCTCCATTCAAAATCCTCCATTCAAAATACTTCTTAAGTAAAAGTAGAGACAGGCTTAAGTAAATTTGAGACAGGCTTCAAATTTGAAAGTACATAATCTTCTTGCCATGTTTTCTATGCAAAATGATTTTCTTCAAAGTAACTAGTAGCTGATTCTAGTTCAGATAAATGTAGTGGAATAAAAAGTACAATATGTCGTTTGAAATGTAGTGGAATAAAAAGTACAATATGTCGTTTGAAATGTAGTGGACTAAAAAGTACCAAGTTCCCTAAAATGTAAATACTCGCGTAAAGTACAAGTACCTCAAAATTATACTTAACCCTTTCACTACCACACCACTAAAGGGTTAACCCTTTCACTGTGACAATACAAAAGGTTAACTCTTTCACTGCCACACGACAAAGGGTTAACACTTTCACTACCACACTACAGAAGGTTAATGCTTTCACTGCCACACTACTAAAGGGTTAACCCTTTCACTACCACACTACAGAAGGTTAACGCTTTCACTGCCACACTACTAAAGGGTTAACCCTTTCACTACCACACTACAGAAGGTTAATGCTTTCACTACCACACTACTAAAGGGTTAACCCTTTCACTACCACACTACAGAAGGTTAACCCTTTCACTACCACACTACTAAATGGTTAACCCTTTCATGGCGACAATACAGAAGGTTAACCCTTTCACTGCCACACGACAAAGGGTTAACACTTTCACAACCACACTACAGAATGTTAACCTTTTCACTACCACACTACAGATGGTTAACCGTCTGTAGAGTGGTAGTGAAAGGTTAACCTCCTATAGTGTGGTAGTGAAAGGGTTAACGATAGGTTATGTAGATAACCTAGTTATATTAGTATAGGCTAAGCGTCCCGCTCTGAGCCTTACGAGATACTCATATCTCCTGTGATACCTAATGTATCTCCCACGAACAAAAACACATGCACCCCACCTGTATGGGGCCCCGCCCCTTATGGTGGCCACCGCCCATATAACCATGACCCTGGTCATGAAACACCCTTCCTCGCCAAAACCCGTCCCAGGAAAAGATCCCTCAAGAGGGAACTCAGGGCGCGCAGAGCGGGACGCTTAGCCTATACTAATATAACTAGGTTATCTACATAACCTATCGTTATATATCGTATAGCATCGCGTCCCGCTCTGAGCCTTACGAGATAATGGGGAAGAGCGGGCGCGAGACCCGACAGATGTACCCCCTGAGGACCCGTAAGCCCACATCAAGGGGTGCGGGGAGCCCTGTCACCCCATCCTTCCTAACGAAGGGGGGGCGCAGTCAACTCCACCTGAATGCGAACAAGAGGGAGCCAGAACCCCTTGAACACACCGTACAGGCGGAACCACGTGTGACTCAACACACTGCGGCCCATACCCATACACTCCTGCTACCCGACCAAAGGACGGGAAGCAGGAAAGGCCACAGACCCCAGAACCGCCTGGGAGACAGAACCCCCGGTCATGTCCATGAGGAAAAAACCTTACAAAGGAGCCCGGGGAGGACCATGAAGCTGCAGCACAGATGGCCTCCACCGAGGCCCCACCCAGGAGAGCGGCAGAGGCAGCCACCCCACGAGTGGAGTGCGCCCTGACGCCCCCAGGGGGATCCTGCCCAGCCAGCGTGTAGCAGAGGGTAACACCCTCGCACAACCAATGGGACAGGCGCTGCTCCGACAGTGCCTTACCAGCACGAGCCCCACCGTAACAGACAAAAAGCTGGTCGGTAACCCTGAAATCCTGAGTACGGCTGAGGTAAATCCCCAAGCACGGACTGGACATGACAGGTGAAGGCCCGCATCTAACTCACCAGTGTGAGGAGGAGGACGAAACGCCTGAACCACAATATCCCGGGAGCGGAAGGAACTCCGGATATTCTCAGGCACGAAAGCAGGATTAGGTCGCAGAGTGACACCGCAATCGGTCTGAAAAGACAGGCACTCTGGATGTACCGAGAGAGCACAGAGCTCACCTACGCGTTTAGCGGAAGTGACAGCCAGAAGGAACGCGGTCCTGAAGGACAGCTGTCCCAACGGCGCCCGCTCGAGCGGCTCAAACGGGGCCAAGGACAACCGACCGAGGACCAATTGAAGATCCCAAGTCGGAGCCAAGGAGCGTTGCACCGGCTTAACGCGTCGAGCGCCAAGCAGGAAACGCTTCACAAGAGGGTGGCTGAACAAGACATCCCCTCAAACCCCTCATGATAGGAGGATATAGCTGCTGCATATACCCTCACCGTCGAAGCCGACAGTCTATCAAGGAGAGACTGGAGGTAACTAAGGACAGCAACCAGGGGGCAGGAGACTGAGTCCAGGCCCCCCGCCTTACACCACACTTGGAACATACGTCATCTGCCCGCGTAAGCGCGACAGTGGAGGGAGCATGTGCAGTCCAGATGGTAACACCATCAGGATCAAGAACCTGCGCCCCTCAACGTACCCGTCCCAACAACTGACCTAACAGATGTATGGGGAAGAATCCCTGGCGGCACGGCATCGGTCCCAGACCTGCCTGGCCATGTCCAGACGCAATCCTCACCCGTCAGGATGAGGGCCGCCCCGCGACAGTACACCTGCACCCACATTCTCCCTGCCGGGGATGTGGGGAGCCCTTAGGCCGCGCAGATGGAGGACGCCCATAGCCAGCCGCCCGCCGCCTGGTGCAGACAGGGGGAGCGTACTCCTCCCTGTCTGTCGATACACGACACTGACGTCGTATCGTCCGTCCTGATCAACACCATTTGTGGACCAGAAGGACCGCTTTCAACACCAACACATTGAACGTAGCGCAGACCGGGCAGCATGGTTTGCCAGCTGCCCCCTACTGCGTTGGCCCGACGCATCACCAGCGAGGGAGGCGTCGGTGAAAACGCGACGTGAGACAGCGCCGTAACCGTCCTAGGACGGAACCTCCCGAGCGTGTTGACAACACGCTCCGAGATGGACGCCCATAGCCCTCCAACCGTTGACTGGGAAGAGGAATACTCTACATCCAGTGTACAGCAACCCCAGGCTGGTAGAGACCTGCCTGGTACGAGACCTGACGATCCACCTTGACCGCGAAGGACCAGAACGTCATCAGGGCAGAACACTCCGTAACCCCGGATGACGCAGAGGCCCCAGTGCGGCCTCCACGCACTTGGTGAAGATGCGGGGAGCCAGAGAAAACCGAACGGCAGCCTCTGGTACTCATACGCTAACCCTGCAAAGGAAGCGTAGGTAAGCCCTAGGATGGAAGATCGGGGATGCGCATACGCATCCTACAGGTCCATGGAGGAGAACCAGACCCCCACCTGACAGTGTTCAACAGGTAGGAGACGATCCAAAAAATGCTGAACCTTCCCATGGGACAGGTCCAGCCTGGGTCTTACACCCCTCCCTCCCGACTTCTCGGGCAGAGAACACCGGGAGGAGAACGCCACGACGATGGCTTGCTTCGTCCACAGAGATTGGATCTCGTCGACCAGAGCTGTCCCTGCTGGAGACCCCGACAACAGGGTCTGTACCAAACCTGAAAACGGGTGGGGTTGTGTAAACACAAGTCCCCGCCTCACCATTCTCTCCATCTACCTCGACATATGGTACTGCCGTAGTCATATGTGACGACACTCCCAACGCACCCGCCGTCACGTGGCGCAGGTCCGCCAGGAACTGTAGATAGTTGGCCCGGTCCCCCCCGCTGTGCGAAGACAACCCTGGAATCGTGCGAGGAGCGTGTTCCGTGTCGGAACACCTGACCCTGACACCACCCACGAGGCAATCGCACCCAAGGGGGAACCCCGACAGAAAAAGGGCCTGTCTGATACGGGGGGCTTCCGATCAAAAAAGCCCCCCCACTGAACACCCCTCCAGAACATGCTGAAGGAGTCGTTCTGCAGCCGGACATGCAAGGTGTAAGGCCCCCATGGGTTCCTACACACCGTAGCCCTGCAGTGATATCACTACCACCCCAAACCATGTGAGCTGCGACCACTTGCCAATATTCCAGGAGTGGGAGCACCAACATGATACCTGGCCTGGCGAAGGCGAGGCCGGGGAAGCCCGCACTGTGTGCCTCAAAAGGTTTCGAGCCCCCCTGCTGACAACACTTAAGTTGACAGACGTAACACCAGGCTCAACCAACACAGTTCAAGGTGTGGGAGCCGCTTGACAGCACAACATTCTCACGGACAGACCCAGGCTCAGCCATCAACTGGGTGTCAGCCCCTGTCTCCATGAGAAGCGAAGAATGGGGCCGCATACGCTTCAATGAAGGTTCGCGGCCCGCAGCCAAAGGAGAACGCTCAGAGCCCCGCTTCTGGGGATACCAGAGAGAGGATTGAACGGGGAGCGGGCTGCTCGCGGCAAAATGACGACGGAGTGGTTTACCAACACCGAAATCACCCAAAATGGCCGATCCCTCGGCCGCCAAGACTGTCGGCCTCGCGATACCCTGTCGATTCTCCAACCAGGGCACCACTGGCGGGGGAAACATGGCCGCCTGTCGAGGGCCCCGTCATCGCCGCTGACGAGGCCGTGCTCTCTCTTCTTCTGGCTGCGCGGTGTGAGGCGGTGTAGGGCCTAGGACAATACCGCCCGCGCTCCAGCAGAAGACCAAAATCCCCTGCGGAGAGGGGAACCCTGAGCGGTTATAGCTTGCGGCTGGGTCAAAGCTAATAACGTCAACATCCTCGACGGAGTGGTTTACCAACACCGTGCGCGATGTGTCGACGTCGGCCGGCCCTCAAGGCCCCTCCACCAGACACCATTTCTGTAATAGAAAAAACACCAATTCGAACACAGTTCTAATCGTTGCCAATTCCATACCGTGGCGGTACAAGCCTTAACAGCCCACCAGCCACTCGCCAGGCCGACCCATGGTGTCGGCCGGGCGGGGCATTGTTTCAATATATCAAAAACAAAGGACTGACGTTAACATGGAGCACCAGTGGTGATTGCAAACAGCACCCTCCACTGTGGTGTGGACCATGAAAAGGTTAAATGAATAAAAGAGCTAAACCACAAAAACTGTAGAATGAGCAAACCCATACACACAAAGTTTAAGGGGAGACGGACCAGACCCGTCTTCATTCAAAATATTCACAACAGAACACCAGCCCTAGTTTAGCCCATTTACCAAAAAAGGTAAACAAAGCCCCCCCCCCGCACTACTCCCCCAGTATACCGATTGACCGTCAGTATGAATGGTTTGAGAGGAGAGAAAGCTGTAGCAAGACAGACCTTCTCATAGCAGAGTGACAAAATGAAACAATAGCCCCCTACACAGGGCCGCCCCAGGAGATGGGGGGCCTCGCGTCTAAAAACGCACAGGGCCTCACATTTCTCCCAAGCGGCCCTGCCCTTATACTACTGCAGCCTAACGCCAGGCAATGTGGAACCCAAGACAACAATTGCCTGTGCACAGACACGCAACATGTTTACCATGTCGGCTGGACCCATAGCCCCACTACCCGACGCCAACCCAGATGGGAACACCGTTCAACAAACCCCGCCGGAACACAAGGTAATACCTGGCTAGAACCTAGCCACGACCTACCCCGTTGTCAACCCATTTACCCGAAAAAGGTAAATAGAACTCAAAACCCCACAACAGCTACCGACTGACCTTCATTGATGAACCGGGCAAGAGGCGGGAGAGTGACAACATCTCACGGCGGAGACATTAAAACAGCATAGCAATTAGCAGTAGTGATAGCATGCGGCAGTAGCGATAGCATGTTAGCATAGCTTTAGATGTTTTAGCAGCACGCCCAAGACAGCTTGGAAACCGTTCCCTGCAGAGAACGTTCACCAAACCATCTTGCCCCTGGCGCCAACACACAACAAGGTTGTGTGAACAACACAAACCAGCATTACTAACACTAATACCCATGCCTGAAGACACAGGGCCTACCTGAGTACAAGCTGGCCCGACAGCCAGCCTTGTACAGCTGAACCTCGATGTGCAGTCATCAAACGAGGAACATCACAGGCCCGTCGTGTCGCCGAAAACATGCGTCGAAGATGCCAGGGGCCAGCAACCTCCGGTAAGCTTCCAACATTATTAATCTTCCTTAATCTTTTCATTCCGCTAGCTCGTATGGTGCACGCATCCAACACGCTGGGACGAAAATAGAGGAAGGGTGTTTCATGACCAGGGTCATGGTTATATGGGCGGTGGCCACCATAAGGGGCGGGGCCCCATACAGGTGGGGTGCATGTGTTTTTGTTCGTGGGAGATACATTAGGTATCACAGGAGATATGAGTATCTCGTAAGGCTCAGAGCGGGACGCGATGCTATACGATATATAACCTTCTGTAGTGTGGTAGTGAAAGAGTTAACCTTCTGTAGTGTGGTAGTGAAAGGGTTAAGTACAGTACTTGATTAAAATAATAATAATAATAATAATAATAATAATAATAATAATAATAATAATAATAATAATAATAATAATAATAATAATAATAATAATAATAATAATAATAATAATAATAATAATAATAATAATAACACTTTCCACCACTGCTGTCACGACCGAACTGGTCAGCTGACGTGACGGACAGGGAAAAGGGGCCAATGGGGCGATCAGTACCGGTGAGGCATGCCCATGACGATGCTGTCGATGCCCGCAGCGCTGGACTTG